>NW_009732510.1:0-46776 GCF_000703405.1 Apaloderma vittatum | reverse complement strand
AGGAATCAAAGGTGTTGGGTACCGCGTCTTTTAAAAAAAAATGAAATTTGCTGCTGTGGGTTGTGTACCAAAACTTAATGCAGCCTTCTCAGCAAATCTCCTGGAGGCATTTGGGGCTGACCCTACCTTTGGCGGAGGGGTGGTAGCACCATGCCTGGCTCTCAGGGATTCTGCAGGCATCGGCTCTGAGATGCCACCCCTGGCCACTTCTGGCACTTGTTTATTGGCACCTCTGTTGCTAAGCCCACAAACAATAGGTGACTGCCACAACATTTGTATCTGAGATCACGGGCACAATAGAGGCAATATGCCCGTTGAGCAATTGTAAGTGTTACCTCTAATGAAACAATTATAGGTGCATGCAATAGAAATGTTGCAGATAGGAAAGAAATGACCTCAGACACGATCAAATATGCAAAGCTAACTGTGGCTGTGGACTTCTCCCACTAGATAAACAAGTGGCTCAGCCCTCTAGGGGAAGAGAAGGAAGGGGGAATCCTAGAGGCCGATTCACGTGCCAGGGTTCTTTTTGCAGGGTTGTAGCTGGAACAGCATCTGGGAGCCCAGGGCTGGCCTCCTCCCTGCCTGCCCGCAGCAGGACCCCCACTTCACCAGACCCCATCACCCCAAACCCTGCACACCAAGGTAGGGAGCAGGCTTGTGCCCGCTGTGTGCCAGCAGTTGCTTTGAAAAAGTGCAGGGCAAAAGCACAGGCACAGGTTTTGAAAGGAGGAAGGGAATATTTAGAAGGGCTGGGCACGTAGGGTGACTTTCTGTTGCAGAGATGCAGAGGTAATCCCAGCTTTCCACTCCTTCCGAGATAACAAGAAGGAAAGACAATATGTGGGGCAGAGATTCAAACCACTATGTCCAACTCCCCATATCCCTCAGCTGTGGGGTAACAGACCTCCATCCACTTCTCCCAGCACCACAAAACCCGGGGGGCTGCAATGTGCCAGCTTGGAGATTATCTTCTCCATCTCTGATGTTTTTCTGGCTCAGCATATAATCCATCTTTCTTTAAGTGCTCTGTTTTTCTGAAACAACATTGCCGTTCCCTTCAAAACATAGCTCTGTTTATTGAAAACAATCAAGGGTTGGTATCACACCACGCCAAATGGCAGCCGCGTTGCTTCTGGGTGGCGCTTGACAGTGCCGAGCTGTAGGTGACAACTCTTTTTTCCAGGAGGTGAAACAGACAAGTGTTCAGCAAGAACATGCCCATAATAAACCACCACTTCTCTGCTGGGGCAGAGATTTTTCCTCTGGTTGCCAACATGGATTACAGCCTTAGCCTTGCCTTTCCTCAGCAAAAATCATTTGCGTACATTTCCACCTTTACTTCTCTTAGCATATTCTGCAAAAGGTGAGCAAAACAATGAAATTGTTGGCTTAGCAGGAGTGAGACAGCTCTTCTTTTAAGCAGAGGATTTTGATCATGCCCTGTTATTTAATCTCTTTAGAATATTCACTAGACAAAGTAATTTTCCTGTCTCTGAACAGTGCTAAGCTGTCAGACTCCTTTTCTCTGAGCAAAAGGTTGTGCAGCATCTTCCCCCCACACAAGTCCTTTTTTTGGAAAATAAAAAAAAGAAAAGGAAAAAGAAAAAAAAAACACCCCCATCTCCCCCACTGATCACTTAGAGCATGTGGTTTTCTAGACATGGCAAGAAGAAAAGTGTGGCTGTTCATGTAAAACCCCAGCACCCAGGAATCGCTCCTAGCAGGATTGCCATCCCAGGAGAGTTGGCCCCACCTGGTAGCGTAACATCAGGAGGCTCATTTAGGAACTAAAATAACCAACCCTAGAAATATCCTTCCATTTACTTCTATACAGCAGTGGGGGCAAAATTCAGCTTCAAGTGGAGGGAGGGGGAATGATGAAGGTTGGAAAAGGGGCAAAAAGAGATTGCCCAGAGCTTTCCCTTGCAACTGGTGCAGACACTGCCCATGTTGTTTCTCTAACTGGGGAAACAATGCGCTCTTTCAGAGGCTGCAGGTGGCTGGGAGCACTGCAGAAAAGGGACATTATAGCTCTCCACGACAGCATATTTGAAAGGTTTGGATCCCTATGTACAAAAAAGCCTTTGCTAAGAGTATTGCTGCTGCATCAAGTATCAATGAAAGCTGCATATGTGCTGTTATGAATCCGATCGCCACAGAAAATGAATGAGAAGCATTAAGAGCAGCAAAACAGTATTTCAAGCTGCAAGGAACAGCATCCAATTCATCAGTGAATAGTAGGCCCGGGTCAGTGAAACAATAGCTCTGTTTGAAAGAAATATGGAAAAGCCTTGAGCAGTCTGCAGAAGCAGATGTGCAAAAGAATAAACCAAAACTGCAGGCACTGCTGAGGTCTGACGTAGAGCCAGCGTCAAGCACGGCAGTCTGGCTGGGCTTAGGGTCTACAACTCTCCACGGGAACCAGTTTATGAGGGCTTTAACAGCACACCAGTCCCCTAGCTTTGGAAATAAGCTTCTCTGAAAAAGAAAAGCAACCTGCGTGTGCAACAGCACCATAGCTCAGCTTAGTTGACCTCCACACATCATGGTCAACTCTTCAGAAACCAAACTGGCATGGAGAAACATGAAGGCATTAACAGCATTTTTGCTGCTATGAAAATGTAAGAAAAGTAAGGGTGCATAGTAAAGCCAGAAGTGGATCTTGGATGTCTCAGTTTCCCATCCCTAATCCTGACGTCGCTCCTCCACCAAGCCCCATTCCTCTAATTTCTGGGATGCTGCAGTGATGAGAGCTGCAAAACCCAATAGCAAGCCCTGCACAAACAACCCAAGGCCAGGCTGTGCTGCTGCATCAGCCCAGCTTGCCCTCTTGCCTGCTGGCTCTGGCTCGGCGGGCTCTGTGTGGCTTTTTTCTTGGGTGCATGGGATCCACCCGATGCAGTTAAGACCCTGCTGATGGCACCCTGCCCATACATAGTGCAAATTAAAGGGAGGACAGAGAGACTGTGTGCTTGGCAGAGAGTTAGCTGGGACTCAAGTTCTTGGCCTGATTGCTAGTAGTCCCTGAGCTGCTGGGAGTGCCATGTCCCAGGACACGTCCCCCCCAGTTCTGTGCTGCTTTGGGCTGTACGCTGGGCTTTTACACAGAGATTTCTCAGTCTGACCTCTCCATGGCAGATGCTGTCTTCATGGGCGTGACAAAGGAAGAGCAAGACAGCTGATAAGGTTTGATGGCTCTTTACTTAGGGGAAATCCTCTTGACTATTGCCCAAGGCAAATAAGACTCAGAGGCCTGAATTCCCAGAGGAGGCATCAATGAACCAGATCAAAGTGTGCTCCCCAGCTGTCACCACAGAGGCATCACCTCCAGCCATAACAGGAGGTTATAAAAACAAGATCTCTCCCTGACACATCCCAGGCTGCACAAAGAAACCAGTTCCAAGGAAAGGAAGGCTGTAAGTGCACTATGGATTGTGGGTCTGAGCTGCAGGCTCCCAAAAATGCTGTGGCATGGTGACTCCAGCCCCAGGGATGCGTCGGAGCCATGTGGGAGCTGGGGCAGTGGAGCACATGTTGCTTGGCTCTGCTTATTTCTTGCATTAGCTCCCATAGGCAGGACTTGATGATCTCAGAGGTCTTTTCCAGCCTCAACAATTCTGTGAATGCATCCATTTGCTTCCACTGTTCGTCTCACACAAGGGAATGTAAATCCAGTGCACAGTGAGGCTCTTGAGTTATTAGGAGTTCTGGGGTACAGGGTACAGGTGGGTACAGGCTATATCACCCTGCTCATCACAATGGCCAAGGGACTCGCAGGGCACCGTCTGCTCTCACAAAAGTGCCTGGTCGTTGAGGCTGAGCTGCGGGCACTGCTGGTGCAAGCCATGTCAAGCCAGTGTCAGGATCAGCCGTCAGCCCCGCGGAAAGCTCAGCTGGCACAGGAGAGGCCGAAGAGTTGAGTTGTGTTAGTTGATGTTGCTTTGATAATTTATATCACATTTTATAGCTGTTGATGTTACAACTCCTTCAAGGTACTTTGACGTGAAAGATGGCAAGGTCCGTGCCTTGGAGAGCTTACAGTCTAGTACAGACAGGTAAACATAACAAGTAGAAACATTAAACCCTAGGTAGGGAGTGGGGACAGGTTGAGGGAGTATGTACAGAAATTATCTTTGGCACATCAAAGAGCTGGAAGAAGTCCATCAGAGGAACCTTTAGGCTATTTATGTATTTCAGGTAGCAAGATAAAATCATGAATAATGAGTTCCTGCAACCTCTTTGCAGAACCAGCGCTGAAGCAATGCTTACAGAGATGCTTCTCTGCTAATGTACGTCCATTGGATGGGGAATGCTGAATCCTCCCCAATTTACATTGCTGACTTTTAACCAGTAACAAAAAAAATAAATTGCAAGCAGCCCAGGCACAGCCAGCATCCTTCCAGATTTTGATCCCTGTCTGTGGCTAACCTGACCATGTCTATCTGCACCATCCTCAGCATCTGTTTCTTTCCTTTTCACCACAGACTGCTTCATCTGAACTCCAAAGCTACCTCTGCCCCTCAAAAAACCCACCTATTTTGAAGTCAAAGTTCCCAATCCTTAACCCTGCTCTCTCTCACCATGCCCAATCCAGGTTGTCTTCAGCGAAACATTGCTGAGAAAGGCAAGTTCCACACCAAAGAGAGGAACCATTACACCTAGCTTCAAGAGAACTCACTGTCACCTTGGCTCCTGCAGCTGGAGAGCCAGCATACACCGAGGTGCAGCACAGGGGCCGCCCCACCAGCACCACCCTGCACGGCTTCTCTGGACAGGGGGCAAAGGTCTCGGATCCATCCTGTACAGGCTTTCAAACCCTTTTGGTGTGGAACTGAGGATTTTACTAGGGAAACAGAAAGGCAGATAACCTGCTCATGCTACGCTGTCAATCGGCGGGAGGCTCAGGCTTACGAGCACCAGAGACAGCTCGGGCACAGAGCAGGAGGTGTTTCTAGGTTTACTCTTGCTTGTGAGGGCTCTCTCGAGTAGACTGATACAGGACATGAACTCTTTCCAGTACAGTGCAAAAAAATGTATCACTCAAAAAACCCCCCCAAACCAGACAAATGTACGTGGGGGCACTGTTAGCTGTTTCACTACCAAACAGACCAAGCCAAAAATGTCAGTCGATCAAATCACAAAGGAGTCCTGTGCATGCAGAGGCTGGAGAATCTTTATGCCAGGCTGGGGTCATTACTGCCAGCCTAAGCCCCAGCAGTGATGGTGTGGAGTGAAGCAGAACTGTTACAGGAAAAAACCCACAATCTTCTGCCTACCCCTGCTGCTGTCTCATCCTCTCAGCCTCAGCACTGGGCTGGATGAAAAAATTATCCAGCTGAAAAATAACCTGGCAGAAAGCATTATTTCTTAGCCAGATAAATTCGGCAATCCAGTTCATCCTATAGCAGCACCCGTGGGCTCTATCAAGTTAAAAGCTAGTCAGGCTCCATCCTTAATCATCCCCTGGGCAACTGAGTTATGACTCTTCTACTTGGTGGCAAATAACTGCAAGAGATTGCTGTTGGCTTGTTGATGTCATGTTTTTCTCTTGCTGTTTCAGCCCCAGTTTCCTGGTCACTGTTTCTCTTGTGGTTTCTGGCAGATGGAGGACTTTGGTGGCATTACAGTATTTTTAACCGGAGGAAGCTCTCCCCAGATAACCCACTCTGCTTCTCTGCAGCCTGGCCTCAGGACACGTGGAAAGAAACCTCAGCAAAACCACTCAACCCAATGTCAACAGCAGCCACCATATGGCTCAGGTGGTGAAGGGGCTGGCAACTCATCTCCCCTTCACGCGTCTGGGGACACAGGCCTAGCGAGAGGCTGCCTCTCATAAATCCCAAGACAACCATCAGATTTCTTTTTCCCGTCTTTTTCCACTTTCATTCCTCCTGAGTGGCACAGCCAGGGACCTGCCCTCCTGAATCAGCCAGGGGGGACCTCTCTCTTTTGCCGCTCTCCTCACGCCTCTCCCCACCACGGTACCACCCACCAGTTATGCAAAACAGGGTGCACCTCCCTCCCCATCCCCCCAGCTACAGCAAACATCCTCTTGTTTCTCTTGTGTTTTGACGACCCTATCAAACTGTTGTGGAAAAGCAGAGGCAGATCTCCAACACCTCCTGCTTGGGCTGGTCGGTAAACAGAGACACAGCGGCAAAGGAGGCACGATCTCCCTCCACCTCTGTGAGCAACTGCTTCTATCCACAGAGAGCCCATAGATTTCAAGGCACAAAGTGCTCCACAGTATAATCACACGAGATGCTACAAAAAGCTTTTAAGTCACCTTTCTTGGTCTCCTTTCCCACTGATTCAGCAGTGGACACTGTACATCCATGGGACACTGTAGACTGCAGCAACCTGAGGATGGGGTCATCTGCTTGCCCTGCTGGGCACAGAGCCCAGAACTTTTCACACAGACATCCTCATCCCTTCTGGGCTCCTCCTCTATGAAAGAAAAACAAGGAAAAAAGCACCACAGGAGTGGAGTTACCAATCACTTACAGGCAAAGTAAACAATCAGAGAAAAAAAAAAAAAAGTTTGTAAGTGGGCTGGCTTAATTCATGCCGAGAGAAAAGGGTGTTTGTTGCACAAATAAAGTGAGTGGGAGCAAGACTTTCCTGCCTGACTGGTGGAGAGGTCCATAAATCAAGTCTGGAACTCCTTGCCACGTATATGAATCAATTAAAGCACTCAGTGAATCATTTATTTTCAACATAGGCAATCAGCAACAATGGCTTGATACTCAATTGATTTCTCATTTGTCTTGCTCCCCTGAGTAATGATGAACAGTTCACCGCTTATATGGTACATGCCTCAACCCGACTGCTCCTGGAGCAGCTTCTTCTGTAAGGAATCACGCCGGGCACCTGTTCCTACCTGCTGAAATTTCAAACCTCTTGGTCACTACCTGCCGATGCCTTTTGGTTCTGCTCATCTCACTCATCTCATGCTTTTTCCCTCGGGTTCCTCCTCCTTTCTTTCTTTAGAAAAAAATTGAGTAAATCTTTGTTTTCAACGCCAGTTTACGCACTAGAAAGCACCAGCATCCTACTTCTCAAAACCTCAGAATATCAAAAATTGCCAGAGAAGAAGCACACCTTTGTGTACAGCAGATGATGTAAAACCCTCTAAAGAAAGGAGTCTTCAGAATGTTTTCTATTACATACCATATCCATACAGCACTTTACAAGACACTTTGGATGAAGACAAAGCTCTTTGTATAGACCTCTAATCCCTGTTTGGATGTTTCATGTTACATTTCATGAGTTAAACTCAGGCACGTACCAAAAGGAAGCCCTCTGTTCAGATGCACAGCTATGCTGAAGTTGCAACAATTAAGTCATCATGCCAACAGCGAGGAGTCCTGTAGTCACACAGTTAATTTTAGGGTGTGCGATTCACATGGCCCCAGATATCTGTCCTGAAATGCGAAGGCTTGGCTGTGGCTGTTCCTAGCGGATATAAGGTACCCCTGGGATCAGGCAAAGATGAACATTAATAGAATCCTATTATGATGAATAAATAAAGTGATAAAAGACAGGAAAGAAAAAAAAAACACATTGGGGCACACTGCGCTTTCCTGTTCATGAAAACAAGGTGTCTGTGTCCAGCTCACAGAGCTGAGCACTGATCTGGGGGTACAAGGGCCAAGTTTCCTAGGGTGGCTGAGGCCCCCACCATGCTCATCCACACCCTTTCCTCCACGGAAAGCAGAGGCAGGAGCTAATGCCACCTCCTACGGCCAGCGGGACCACAGCTTTGGCTCGGTCACTGCCAATGCAGGGTGGCAAAACAGGTGGCACGGGGGCTATGGGTGAAATTTAGGTGTTGGTGAAGAACTCAGAGCAGGCTCCTTTGGCTGTACTACAGTGAATGCCAGTGATACATGAGCTGTGCTTCACCTCAAGATCCCTGCAGTACCCCTGAGAGTGTCACCTCCCCAGCACAAGGCCCCTGGGGCTACTTTTTGTCTCCGGCAAACAGGGAAACCGACCAAGAAATCTTCCTTCTTTGTCCTTCCCCATCGGTACTTATCTCCTTAAAAATTATTTTTAGCCATATTTGTGCATAAAGCAGGCCTGAGAGAGCTGTGAGATAATAAACAACTTGTTTGTGCTCAGAACATTTCCAAACACTTTTGCTTTTCAGTCACATCATTAGAGAACAGCTCAAACACCCTCTTCCATTTATAGCCACAATTCAAAGATTAAGGTCCTTTGCCCACCTCCCCATGTGTTGCCTGACCTAGTTGAGAGGCGTCCCTGCCCCTGACAGGGAGGTTGGATTAAAATGATCTCTAAGGTCCCTTCCAGCCTGGGCCATTCTATGATTCTTTGATTCATCTCTAAGGCTTTCAGAGAGCAAAGGCCACCTTTGGAAACCATCTGGAGGTGCCGCAGTTCCAGCTCCCATAGGAACAGTGTGTGTGCAGAGCAGGGACTGCCCGGTGCCCCTTCCCATGCAGACACGCTCTGACTTTTAAAAACACACTCAGTAGGAAAGAGTCAGTTTTTCCAACACTACCCAACACACCACGCTGAAAACTGTTGAGACACATCTCTCAAAGAGCAAGCCCTGTGTTGTTGGGTGCATTTGGGCAGCACCACGCAAGCTGTAGTTATGAGTCAAAAGAGTGAGTGCAGCAGCTAAGGAAAGTCCTTTCAAAAGGCTCCAGATTCACCTCCAAGGAGCGGGCACGTTCAGAGTTCACCGAGCTCAAATTTGGCGTTAGCTGCCTGATGTCATCGTGATTGCAGCTCACTTCCTTAAAATCCTGCAAGCCAGAACAGGGCTGGTATTCACAGAGGCCGGGCAAACCGTGCCCTTGGTGCTCCAGCTCTGGCTCAGGCCATGCTCAGATGCACACTTGCACAAGCACAGTCGCTGTTCTGGAAAAGGCAAAGAGCCTTTTATCCAACAGCTTCCATCTCGCCTGCAAAATCATTAGAAAGCTTCCCAGGTCATGCAGTGCACTGCACAGGTGCAGAAGGATCCTTTGCTCCAGTTTAGCAGCCCATCCCTTTCACCAGGGAAGTAACTGGGCTTCCCTGAGATGGATAAGTATTAAAACCAGTCTGGGAAACCAAAGAGAAGGGGGAAAACATACCAGGCCAGTTGTCACAACTACTTCAAATGTGGGGTTGATACCTCTGGACCAATGTGCTGCTGAGAATCACCACGTTCATCCCGAGTTGAGATTTTCATGAGGCTTTTCTATGACGCACACCAGCACTGGGCCTGTGGAAAGGAAAATAAAGAGATGTGAGTGGGGAAGGGCTTGGTAGTACAGTCTGGTGGTCTACAGTGAGGAAATCCCATCTGGAACTGGTTTCTTCGGTCCTATCAGCACTTAGGCCAACGATTTGATTATCTAACCTGTGCTGTTAAATGTGGTTAGCCATCGACATACACCTAACAGAGCCAAAGAATAGAAAGCAGCTGACAAAACATTACTTTGGGGATTGTCAACACTATCCAATTAGCACCGACATGTGGGGATGCCTTTCCTGGGAAGAGAGATGATGGCCATCATGCTCACAGCACAAGAAGTGAGTGTGTGCGGGGGCTGGTCCCTGCTGACTCCTCCTCACCGCAGTCCACTGGCCTCTGGGGCCCAGGCACACGCTTCACAGACAGCAGATGCAGCACCTTGAAACCCTGGGGATCTCTGGGATGAGGTTTCCTCCTCTTTCTCTAGAGGTCTGAGCTCCATCTGCCAGCAACAGAGGCAAGGAGCAGCTTTGAACCACTTCACCGTCAGATGCAAATTCCAACTTCATCAAATCCACCCCATCAGCTTTTCTTGACAAAGCATGAGTTGATTTTTAATTTCTGTAAAATTCTCAGCCTTGTGCAATTTCAAGATGATAAAAAAACCTACCGATTTTCTGCACTGGTTTTGATTTTACAAGACCACACATTTTAAATAACTAGCATTTTTCATAGCATATCAAGATTTGTCTTAGGAGAAGGAGCAGAGGTTTACTGAATTTTATATTTGATATCAGAAAAGACCACTTGAGGCCTGCTCAGAAATTGTCAATATCTTTGAAATAATGACAAATCCAGCAGAAACAGGAATCTGCCATGAATTAATTCGTTAGAAGAGGCAAAAGTATTTGATTTCAGCCAGAGTTAAACTTGAGTAAGCTCTTCATCTGGGTTTGGAAAGTGAGTTTGAACCAGTATCGCAGTAACTCAGCAACATGGGCAGGACATGGTATGCAAAGATTACGTCATCAGTCTTCACATTATGCTCTCCCAGGATAGGCAATAATGCTTGGAGAATCAGAAAAGTAAATGAAAATAGGTGAGAAGAGAAATACTTAAAACTAAGTCCTCTGGGGCCTCTGTGCCATATCATTCCTCCTTGTCTTACAGCTTTCATTATGAAGGCCACCTCAAATCATTTGCATGCATCTTGGTTTCTTCCTCCTTTCCCTGCAAGAAAGATCTTTGGCCTGTTTGGTCCCATAACATTGAATCACATACCTGATTACGTCACCTGCAAGCTCTTTGCTGGGATGTCATTTTTCCCAGCTCCAAGCGCGGAGCTCCACGTGCCTTTATCCTCACTCCCCTCAGCAGGCAATGAGATCATCCTTCTGGTGGCCCAGGAATTGCTGCAAGTCTTCTCAGGCTGCGGTGATTCACGGGGAAGCTGCCGGAGGTGGCTTTGGTGGAGCATGGCACCCATGACTCACCACCACGCTGGATAAACACCCGCGCTACAGCGAGCTGGCGAGACGCTGGCACCAACCGAGCTGAGGCTGCTCCAGCAGGGCTGGTCCCAAACAGCAGCTCCAGAGTCCTTCCTCCCTCCACCCCGCTCCAGTTCCAAAGAGTACAACTCCTTCGGTTGCCATGGCATGGGGCACCACAATAACATCAATAAAGAGAAATGACCTGGGATGAGGCCATCTGTTTTATAGTCCCCTGCAGCAAAGGTGTTGCGCTCGACTGAGAGACGTTTCACTTCCATGGCACAGCGAACAGGAGTGATCAGGGAGCAGCACAGCTCACGTAGGCTCAAAAAGGGAAAAATATTGGGGAAAAAAAGGAAAAGAAATTAAAAAAGAGTCTCCTCGCTGTGCTGCCATCCATCGTGACCTGGACAGGCTGGAGTGTCGGGCAGAGAGGAACCTAATGAGGTTCAACAAAGGCAAATGTGGGGTCTTGCACATGGGGAGGAACAAGCTCATCCATCAATACAGGTTAGGGATAGATGTGCTGGAAAGCAGTCCTGAGGAGAAGGATCTTTAATTCCTGGTAGGCAGTAAGTTAACTATGAGCCAGCACTGTGTCCTTGATGTCAAGAAGGCCAACAGTAGCCTGGGGTGCTTAAAGAAGAGTGTGGCCAGTAGGTCAAGGGAGGTCATCCTTCCCCTCTATTCTGCCTGAGTGAGGCCACATTAGTCCAGCTCTGGGCTCCCCAGTTCAAGACAGAGACAGGGAACTACTGGAGAGAGTCCAGTGGAGGGCAACAAAAATGACTGGGGGACTGAAGCATCCCTCTTATGAGGAAAGGTTGAGAGAGCTGGGACTACTATCCTGCAGAAGACTGAGAGGAGACCTTGCTGATGTCTATAAATATCTAAAGGGTGGCTGCAAGGAGGATGGAGCTGGACTCTTTTTGGTGGTGCCCAGTGACAGGACAAGGGGCACAAGGTGGAACACAGGAAGTTTCATCTAAATATGAGGAAGAACTTTACTGTGAGGGTGACAGAGCCCTGGCACAGGCTGCTCGGGGAGGTTGTGGACTCTCCTTCTCTGGAGACTTTCAAAGCCTGTCTAGATGCAATCCTGTGTAATGTGTCCTAGGCAATCCTGCTTTAGCAGGGGGCTGGACTAGATGATCTCTAGCAGTCCCTTCCAACTCTGATGACTCTGTGATCTCTTTCTAAAAGGCAGCCTTGAAATAGTGAAAATGGCCAACACAGTCAAAAAATGGTCAGTTGAGAAGGAGGTGGTGTAGCCACCATGTAGCCTGCAGAGTACCTCCAGGCTCCTTGTCAGCCTTTTTGAAAGGAAGTCCAGAAGAGGGGACACAGTCAGAGCTCCCTTTTTAAAGGATGTCAGTAAATGAATCATTACATGTTATGACTGTCTCCTTAATTACAAAATGCTCAACACAGTCCCAAGGCGGGAGGGAGAGAGCTTTACTGAAAAATGCATCTTCCTAGCTTAAGGAACAGTAGGACAAGGCCAAAGAGCTGCAGGCCAGCTGCAGAAGACAACCACGGGGCGAATCGATGGGGTTCATCAGTGTCCACGTTGTCCCCAAGAGAGAGAAAGGAACAGCAAATACAAGGGGTCTGACTAAAGACAGGCCTGGTGATTACGAGCAGCATTTGGGTTCTGTAATTGGCCAGGCAGGGAATGCCTAGCTAAAAAATAAACATTTAGGCTCAACCATCATGTAGTTCTGAAACAAGTCCCATTTGCTTGTCAGGTTTTTTAAAGTGAGAGAGACTAAACTTGGGTTACCAAGAGTGGTTTGGGGAAACCAATGCAGCAAACACAGGTCCAACCCTCCGGAGATTCCACCCTGTGTCAAAATAAACTATGCTGAACAGGTTTCTAAACAGTTCCTGCAGGTCTTTCCCAAGGTCAGTGGGCAGGCGGCAGCCCGCCAGCCAGAGCCACTCTTCCAGGACAGCCTCTGGCTGCATGTAGCCATGGGGGAATGGCCAGAGCTCTGAGAGCCAGCGCCTGCAAGCAGAAAAACTGCTCCTGATGCCAAAAGCCACTGTGCCATGATAAGAACAAGGTTCTCCCTGTCTCAGCCCGGCAGTGGGAGCACACCGCAACACCCTCTCCCACGTATTTCCACACCCCGCATTGCCCCTGGAGCACAGGTTGGCCCCAGAGCCACCGCGGGTCTTCACTGGGGGAAATCACAACTCCTTTCCTGCAAAGGCTTAATCCAAGAAGCAGAAATGCGATAATAAGAGCTTGCCAGTTTGGCACACAGCATTGTAACAGATCCAGTTACCAGCAATTACACACTCCACCCCGATTAATTTGTGCTAGAAATACTGTGACAGTTTTAAACAGAGAGCTCGATTATCTGTTCAAACTATTTACCAAAGGTTAGGGTGACTTCTCTGTCATTTAAAATGTTGTATATCAAGGCTGGACATTTTATTCAGAGATATTTGCTGCAGTTTAAATGAGACCTATTCAGAAAAGTATTTTCATTAAAGAAGTGGTTAGACTCAATCATACAATGGACCTCTGTGATTAGTCATGAACCCACTTTGCCAATTCATGCTGAATTTTCAAGCTACACATTCTTGCAAATCTCTCTTTTATAATACTGTTGGTTGCTTCTGCAATTACAAAACGTCTCCTGCTGGATTTCCACAGGCCCTTCTCCCATGGGTTGCTTATGCCACGTTGCACATTATTTCAGATACTCTCTTTGTGCGAGCTGGGGACACCACGGCCACCGGGACCCCAGGGGCACTGGGCTGTGCCCAGTGGCCTCATTCCTCCGCTTGCTGCACAGATGAAGAGCAATCCATGATTTCAGGGATGTTTTTCACAATAGTTTAAAAGAGGTCCCCCTGCTAATTCCCCACTCCCAGCCACTCATCCCTGCCTGTGTCCTGTATCTTTGGAAACTCATCTGTAAATTGTCTTGCAGGGGTCTGGTTTTAGCCGGTTGTTTGGTTTAGTGGGTCCAAGTGGTCAGTGAGAACTGGTTATGCTCCTACTGCAAGGTACACATGGGAGGTCAGGGGTTAAGATTTGGTTTGAGCATTCACATTTTGCCTATAGCCATCTCCTTGCTGCCTTACTCAACATGAGGTCCTCTGGAGCATGAGCTCTGATCTGGGACCATCTTCACTGGGGTATGAACCAGTCTCACATATTGCAGAGGCCACTAAAAGCATCAGCAGGAGTTGCCACGTGATCCAGCCCACACTCCATCCAGTTGAGTTACAAGTCTCTGGCAACAGATTGCACCAAAGCCTTCAGAGTGACCCAGGCAGTATTTTGCTGCAATGAAAAAAAATATTTGCTGGATTCCTAGTTTTACCAGTTAGCTGCTGCTTTACACACTCAATATGAGCATTTGTATTACTTTGGATGGCCAGAGCAGCTCTGCTGTAAGTGTAGGGGTGCTGATTTCATTACTAAAGGCATGTCGCCAGAAAGGACATGCATCAAAAGTATCACATCTATCAAGGAACTCACTGCTTAGGTGTATATGTATAAAGAGGCATCTCATCCTGCAGGATACAAGCTAGTCATTGGGAATACTTACCGTAACTCACTATTGTAATAAGAGGGTAAGCAAAGAGCCATCAGGAAGCACTGAACTGTGGACCTCATGAGGGTCATTCCTTGGTTTCGCACAGATCGATTATGGTGCTGCTCACATTTACCTGCACTCAGGTTAACAAGGCTGGATCAATTCACAGCCTGGCTACCGAACAGCTCTCACCTCTTCTCTCTCTTCACGCAAACTGCAAAGTCTACCCTTTTTCATAAGTCTCTGCAACTTCCAATGTTTGTTTTTTCTTCCTCTGTTTTTTCTGAAGCTGCAAATTTCTTTCTTGCACCCAGTACATTCCATTCTGCTTTTGAGGTCACCCTCAAATTTATTTCCCAACTCCTGCCTTTACTTGTTTTACCAACTTCGTGCCACCATCAGTTACCTAAGCCAGACTAGCATTAAAATTTGCAATATATTCCTTGGAGCAGGTGGCAAACATATTTCGAGCCATAGCCTACAGAAGACGAGTGTTTTCCTTAGTGTTTTCCCATCTTCAGCACCCTTATTTCAGCAGAAAAATCATATGCCTCCCTCTTAGAACCACCTTGTGCTAAGAAAAACACTCTATGGACCTCAGCAAAGTGACCTACGTGTGAGCAGGAAGCTGGGCTGGTGATCTCCAGAGGTGCCTTCTCAGCTCTGCTATTTAATGGCTTAGGCTATAACCTCCTGGGAGGAGAGATCGTTTTAAACAGGAAACACTTTTAGAAAGAATACGTGTGAGTATGAAGCACTCACAGAAATATACAGTGTCTAGCCTATATAAATACTACCTATGCATTCCAAGCGCTTTCAATTTTATATCGTGATTAGTCAATTCCAGCAGAAGAAAAATTGAGTACATATTCTCCAAGTGTCACCTTTCGGCTTCCAAGTGCTACCTCTTGCTGTAAAAAGGACTTAGTCCTTATCCTATGAAAGAAAGCCAAAAACTACTGGAGCCTTAACCCGTACCATGAAAAGCTACATGCTAATTTAAGAAACAATGATAAAATTATTTTGCTCTGATGCACACGGAAACAGCACTGAACTGACTGCACAAATCTATTTGCTTATGGTACCGCGATTATGGGCGAGGTTACGAATCGCTTCACCAAACGGCTTTTTAAGCTGTCGTCGACAGTCTTTCATTAGGGCTTTTTCAACTTGAACCGCAAAGTTAAATTGCTCACACCTTTTATTTGAACAGACTTTCCTCACCCACCTCTGAAAAATCATGCCACGCACTCAGGACCTCAGCTCCCCAATTCCTTCCCCTCCTTTAGGCTGCGTGGCGTAGGGGGTGAGTGATGCTCACACAGAAAATACACAAAGATGCGCTTCTGCTCGGTTACGGCTTCCTCCGGCTACTCGCTCGCGGTGACAAGGCAAAGCTAAAAAACAAAGACAAGTAAACCTTACAAACTAAGTCCATTTTGTTGCTTTATTCCCACCTCTTGCTGGAAGCTGGCAGCAAAAACTCTCAGCTTGCAGATTTCGCAGACAGACAATTTGGGGAAAGACTCTCTTTGGCAGAAAGAAGAAAGCAAGCGAAGGAGTAAAACGGCCACTGAAGTCACGAAATGGAGAGTAAGCAGGATGAAGCAAACGGAAAAGGACAGAAAGCCTGTCATGTGAAAAGAAGATAAAGAAGAGGGATGAGTTATTAGCAGAGGTTGGAAAATTTAATAGAGGAGGATGGAAATTATAACAGAGGAAATAGGAGTGGGAGGAAGCGGTCGTGGGACATAAAGGGGCAAATACAGCTGTAAAAGGGTGGAGAAAAATCAAAACCACGTTTACACCCATTTTTCATCCCAAAAAAGGAGATTAAAGATTTGCATAGGGAATACGTCTGAATCTATTTAAAATGCTGCATGAGAAACACCAGAAACCAAAACACTAAGCTAGCAACGTGTCATATTTTCAGCCCCAGAACTCAAGCAATTCCAGAAGTTCTCAGACAAATGCTTCTGTGGTGATTCAGTGGAGTCAGGCACAGGGGAGTCCCGATTTCTCCTGGAGACTGTAGCTTAAACCTGGACTTGACAGAAACAGCAGAAGCATGAGGATACTGATGACCTAGAGAAAAGGACTCAGTTGGGTTTTGAAATCTTGTCCAGTTGCGCCTACCCATTTGTCATCATCACATTTTCCCTTAATGCACATTCTTCTAGTTTCCATAGGCAGCACCTCAGCTGGAAATAGAGTCAGTTCCTTCCCAGAACTTTTGCTAGCCCACTGGAAAGATGTAAAATCTCATGCTTCTAAAGAAACTATCAAAAGTGGACGTACACACTCAATTCATTCGTTTCCCTAACCCTACAGTAAAGGACTGTGAAGAGTAAGCACCAGGGAAATGGATGCAGCTGTGGGCGGTGGATTTGCACCCACCAGCCCTGCTTTACTGCTCTCCGTTGAAGGCAGCTTTTTTTACTTCTAATGACAATGAAATGGAAGAGTAATGGGAAACAAAATTCATTGTAAACAGTCATTTAGAAGTGGTATCAAATATTTTCTAGCCAGCTCCTGCCCAAATGAACATCGCCTGTGTTCAGTTGCTAGGATTTATATTTCAGAGTACAGAAGAAACAGTCACTAGGATGTTCTTGGGAACTAAATAGAGTGCTTGCTTTTATGCCCATTTTGCTACTGGATCACTGCAGCCACCGAAAATATCTGGTGCCCTTGTACAGCAGAGAGTTATTTGAAGCTGCCAGTTCTATTTATCAGTCAAAGTCCTATTGTTGGGGGTTTTTTTTTAAAAAAAAACAAACCACACAACAAAGTAGATAGAGTTCATATCTTTTCTCCACTTGACCTAAGAGAAGGCATAGTGTCTTTTGCTTTTTGCTTTTCTTTTTTTTTCTTTTCGATTTTTTTTTGCTGTGCTTTTCTTTTTTCCTCCTCTTTTCAATAAATAAGGATGGAATAGGATAAAAGAGGAGCTGTTGTTCAGATCTGATCAAAAGCAGAAGAGACACATCCCTGTTCAAAGGGAGTCTGTACAGAGCCTCTGCTTCAAATGGGGTGAAGGGTCTCAGAAACTCCCCACTGTACAGATGAGGCCAACCCTTGCTGAGCATTTGCTCGGCCACTGCAAACCTCACCCCAAACACCACCACCGAAGACAATGTGTTAATGTCCCCTCTGTGCTCCCCAGTGGTTGAGTGCTAAAAGGACATCAGCAGCTGGAGGTTAATGAGAATTTTTTTTTTTATTTCGTTCTGGTTTTTTTTTTTTAAATCAGAGCAAGTTGCTAGGTGAGGCAATGCATATCCTGCCTTCAGCCTGAAAGGACACGGAAACCAACTATAGGGCAAGGGACAACCACTGGCTGGAAATAATCTTTTCTAAGTGTGAGTAGTTGATGCCAGTGGTGGTGATCACACCTTGGGAAGAGAAATACGCTTTCTTGCAACTAGAACCTCCAAACACCCTTCACCTCAGTGTCACTTTCTTTTCCAGTAGCAGCGATATTTGCTCAGCCACCACCTTTAACAGCAAGCAGGATTTCCAGAATGCATCTTCTTTCGGCCAGGAGAACAAGGCTGATTTTTTTAATACTGGTTCACAAGCAATAAAAAAGTAATGCATTTCTGGCTATTTAGAGAGTGACGTGGCTAAAACAAACTCCTTTGTTTTCAGCAGCTGTTAACAATACCTGTAGGGAGCTGTTCCCAAGGCAGTTATCTCTGGCACTGGCGGCAGTAGGATGTAAACAGTATCAAGTTAATGGAAAACACTGGGCAGCCAAATCTGAAAGGAGCTGTGTTTAGCTGGGCCTCTCTCGCAGGGATTACGTTCTCACGTGTAGCAGCAACAGTGATGGCTTTTCAGAGGGCAGGTCTTCCTGGGGCGGGGGATGACGGCTGGAGCTCTGTCGAAGCAGCGCAGTCCCGCTGGCGTGCACCGAGCTGGAGGCAGCGAGCCCGGCCGAGGGTGTGCAATTACAGCGGCGGTATATGAGCTCAGTCGGGGTCAGCATCGAGCTAACGCGCCGTACGCCTCCAGCCCGGAGCTGGCTCGGGTCTGGTTAGGTCGTAGCCAACATGTGGCTGTCTGCATCCGTCCACGCAGACATACCCTAAGATTAGAAAGATACCAATGGGTTATTTTGAATGTCATAGTCCGGACTTGTACACCGTGGGAGGTGTGATGGGAACTCTTTCTGTCTTTCTTGATAATTTAATGAGCTGTTGTAATGAAGGATGCACTGAGCCCCTCATTTGTATGCAGTTCCCACATGAGATGTGAATATTAAATTCCTCAAAGTATGAATCAGCACCTCTTACTCCCACAGCTCTCTTCCCCTATCTCTCAATCTCCACCGGCTCCACAGCTCCACAACCCCTCATGGTCCTCAACTTTGCTGCCACCTCAACACCCACGAAAAGAGGAGAGTGCATCCCCCATCACAGCCAGAAGCATCGGCCATTCAGCAGAACACAGCCAGAGAAAAGGTTTCTGTTCTTTCTCAAAAACCGACTGCAACCGAGCTAGTCCCGTGGTGTGTTAGCGTTTGGGAAAATAGCATGACATGGTAAATTAAACCTACAGGGCATCACTGTCTCTGACAGCTGGTAGTTTAAATAATGAATTGGTAATTATAAACCCTTTTGAAATAAAAATGAAGTTTAAAAAAACATAAACTTTTGAGACACACCTTTTGATGGTGAAGGGTTTTCCCACGTAGATTCCACCAGCAGCCATCACTCAGCGCTGGCAGACGGCAGGTGCTTGCCACTCCACACGGGGAGAGACACACTCGCCAAACAAGAAAAGTCAGGGGCTAAACACGTTTGCAAATAGCAGCAATTCCAGTCCAAAAATCATTTCCACAGCAGAGGGGAGGAAGCGCTCCCTGAGGACAAGGAGGCTGGCTGGCTTTCGCTCTTTTTTCTGCTGAATAGATGTTCTTTTGTATGCAGTAAAGAAGGAAAATTAATGGAGAATGAGACGAAATGTAAAAATTCAGAATTGCAGTGTAAAAGTCGCCACCTGCTCCTGCAAAACAGGCTATTCTTTATTTCCAAAGTCCTGGGAGTTGTAAACCAGGATTTCTCAATAGTGTGCTAAGCTTAAAGGCATGAAGATAGCGACAGATCCAGACTTGTCAGTGCCATGAACATTTGTCTTGGCCACAACATGCGTTGTGTACACAAAGCGCTACATCTCCCATCTAATGCCTTCCATGTTTTACCCAAACCCATGCAGAAAGTCCCACCTCGGAAATATTCAGAAACCGAGGTTAAATTGCGTGTCTTAGTATAAAAACAAACCTTGCATTTTAAACCCCAGGATTTCTGCTGCTAAGTCCTTCCTTTTGGAACTTTCCCACAGTCACCTACACACAGACTCCAGTTGCTTGAGACCTCCAGGACCAAAGTCAAGAGTATAACAGGAAAGAGAAAGTACAAACCTTATGCCCAGTAAATGGGAACTTTATTAAACTACCGAGTTACTCCGAAATGTATAAATGTTCCATTAAATACATTCAGTTTTCTTTTACACAGATTTATAGAAATTTATTTACATTTTCCAAACACATTTAAATTATTTTTCAAGCTTGCTACCAATAATTTTTTTTTTAAAAAAAAGAAAAAAAGTCAGTCATCTGCTTTTACAGACGTGCATACATACACACAGATACAAATAAGAAGGAAGATGCTTTTGTATCTAACCCAAGGGAGGCAGTATCCAAAAAGCTTATAGGGTTTCAAGCAAAAATTCGCCCTTGCCAAAAAGCGGGCTACGTAAATTCTCCCTGTGGGACGGACTCAAACAAGAGGCCCTATGCAATACTTTGTGGTGTTTGGGTACGATGTCTGCATCAAGACTTGCTAGTACATGGGACGAGCTAAAGGCTCCTTGCCAAACTGAAATCACAAAGCTAGCTGTCCCCGATACAGCCCATGCGAAGCATGTGAGCAATTAAATAGCTCATTCTCATCGAATTACGCTCCCCGAGCACAGAGGGATAGAGCAGACAAACAGATCTACCACTAGTAAGTCAATGCCACTTGTCCGAAGAGATTTTCCTTTTGTCTTCCATTTTACACTTACATGAGGCTTCACTCGTAAAGTGAATAAAAAGGCAACTCTTCAAATAAGATGCTTAGGAGAACAGCGATCAGTTTCCCCACCTACACACATTTCTCTTGGGAAGATGCACAGCATGCTGAGCAAGTTTTCCCTCATTCTCTGTACCTTAGTCTGACAGGACTTAAAATTTGTATCTGCAGGAAAAAAAAAGAGAGGTGTTTTTATTTTGTAAAAAGCTTATCAAATACTAGTTTAATTCGTCCTTTAGAGTCTTTGAACATTAAAAACCACATCTGAAGCAACCAAGGAAGTCTACAAAAACATTGTCATGCGTATGCTCTGTGTTTCATGCTAAATATTCATGTTGACAAGAAGAGGGAGAGGAGGCGGTGGTGGTGGCAGGGAAATTAATGGCTTGATCAGCGCCATTGCAACATTCAAGTAATTTGGTAGTAGATAAACCCGTGGAAACATGGAATGGTAAGAAAGTGCTCAGCACTACATGGCAGCCTTCAAGAGCTGAACTGCAAACATCCTTGATATGTATCATGAATATATGGCACTTCTGTATGACCAAAAGCTGGCAAGTTTACTTGTGACTGAAACGAGTCAGGGGTAGTCGCCATCCCAATGGTTACTGAGGGCCCTTCCAACAGGCACGGCCTCCAGCCGTGCTGCTCAACACAGCACCAGCCATATCCACTTGTGCATGCAAGACAAGGCTGCCACATCCCTAGAGAACAAACCTCCTGCCCAGCAGAAAGCCTTCTCCAGACACACATACACATTCATAAAACATGCTATAAATTCTTCAGTGAGGTTAAAGACAGCCACAAACAGCAAATGTCTTGGTTTACTATTTTTTGGCCAGCAGTTCCCAAGTCTGTCCAATTGCCAGCAATGGACTTCGCAACAGGCAAGAAGAGTTCCTGAATCCATGGAATTGAAAGCAACAGAACGCACAATCACCCAAGTTCATTTTCAGTACTGTTCCACAGGATTCACTTTGACATCGAATAAGGAACCGACCAGCACAAAGGCTTGAGTCTAGGAAGAATCCTATGTACACAAAAACTGGCCTTTATCCACACTTTCCGTCACAAAGTGTTTCACCTTGTAGTTTAAGTTCTTCAAACTTTTTGGCTTTTGGTGACCTTCTGTACCACAAATACACAAAAGATTTGCTGTTAGGCTTGCATCCTATCACAGTAGCTTCAAACACATTCAAATTCATAAAAAAGGATTTAGACCACAACACAACTACTTGCCCTTTTCCAACGGTGTGCCGTACATTACTGAGCACCTGATGCTGCTTATCGGCAATGTTACTGCTTTAAGGAGTTTCATGACAGAGACATCCAGTGCTTGAACAAGTGTTCACATCCCAAGATTCAAAAAAAACCAAAACACCCCTCCCTTATTTCAGTAACGGCTTCAATATTTTACCAATTGTGGTCCGGTTTGCATCTTTTAGTTTGAGAGAGGTCTTTTCCACTGTTCCCTGCTCCTTTGGTGCAGGCTCTCCTTTAGCGTTGACAGCTTCTCCCTGCAGGATGCTTCTTCCAACCACTCTGGCACTGCTCGCCCTCTTCAAGGTACTCACACTGTTCTCCTTTGGACTCAGGTCATCAGAGTTTGCTGCTGGCTTTGCTTTTGGCAGCCTCTGGGACACAGACCTCGTGAAGATTGGAGGTCTGGAAGAGCTGGACAGATCCACTTTTGCACGCTTTGAAGAAGAAGCCACTGTATTCCTTGCAAAGTTTGGGACAGTGGATGGTGTTTTGGGAACACTGACCGTGGTAACCTTGCCATCATCCGTAGGGGTCTGGGGTTTTACGCTGGTGCGACACATTTTCATTTCATCAATCTTTGATTTGACGTTACTCCTAACGGGTTTAGAGCTTGGCTTCTTGAGAGAGACTCGGTCCCTCTCAAAATGAGCACTGCTCGAGGTGACAGTGCCCCTTTGTAACTTTGGCTCTTCTACTGACATGCTGTGCCTGTAAGGACTTCTTGGCAGTGTGTCTGTTGTGCCTCGGACAGAGCTGCGACGAGACAGCCGGCTTTCCACTGTGCTAGTTTCACGAAGCGCTGGCTTGGCTTCCGGCTTTTTCACGCTGCTCGGTGCTCTGTTTGACCGAGAAATAGGCACCACTTTCCTCATACTTTCATTTTCAGAGGCATTCAAAGTTCTTACAGGCCTGGAAGGAGCTGTGTGGCTAGGGCGAGTGCCACTGGATTTTGAGGAGCTCGGAGATCTATCTTTTAGAGAGTTTCTCTTGGGTCCTGCTGGGTCTTTGTTTTTCATGGGCTTTTCTTTAGGAAGGGCATGCTTGCTATTGGCATCATCCTTATCATTTGCGGAAGTGTGAAGAGACACATCCTTGGCAGAAGCAGAATTTAGGTTTGAGAAGAATGTTTTAGCCCTGTATGGAGGATCGTTCCCAGAAGAGCGTGCTTTGCCAGCCTCACTTCCTTTTTCATGGCCTGCTGATTTAAAATCATTTCCCTCTTCAGAATCCAATGTCAAAGAACAATCAGTCGTCGTATCTGACACGTAAAACATTGGACCTTCTTCCCTGCTTCCTGAAACACTTGTATCCATAGACACAGGGCTGCTGCTGCTGGGCTCTGAAGCTTCACTCTTGCAACCCACTTCCTTGGCTTTATTGTCGTGGGCCTCTCTGGAACTTCTGCATGCTGGGGGCAGGTCATCATCCACAGTGCTAAGGGAATGAAAGCTTAGGTCATCTAGAGTCTCCAAGTCTGTTCCACCAGCATCCTCTAAGTATATTAAGGGCGTATCCTCTGCAGGCTTTGCTCCTTGAATATCAAACTTGCGTAACCCTTTAACAAGTTCACGCTCCTCAATCGCAAGGGCCAGGGCGTTTATATCTGTGGACTCCTCGCAGGACGCATTGGAATTGTGCACGTTTTGGTCGGCACCTCTCTGTGAGTAACGGGCACCAGGACCGGTTGAGCCACTGAAGTGACTGGGCTGAGCTGGAGGTATCTGCAGTAGGCCGCCACTCTTCACTTTGGTTTCAGACTGTTGGTCTAAGTGCACGGTATTTAAGTTGAGATCTCTCGTTTCTTTGGATTCAGTCCAGGCTACGTTTGGTCTTGCTTGTCGGGCATTCGCACGGGGAAGGCTGTTAAACTTGTTGGTATCCTCATCTTTGGAGATTTCCAGAAAACTCTGCAACTCCCTGTCCGCAGTAATCCCCAAAGAAAGTCGAGAACGTCTGGAATTGGGGTTTCTGTACGAAGGGCTTTGAGGTCTCTGCTGCCAGAAGGGAAGAAATTCTTCAAGTCCTTTTTTGGCCAACATCTCCACATCATTTTCACTGCTGCTCCGCCCAAAGCTCCCAAGCTCTCCAGCCGCCCAGGATCGACGCTTCTCCTCCAGCTCCTTTCGCCTTTGCAGACTATGAAGTTCCTGAATCTCTCGTTCCCTATTTTCCTGATGAGGAAGAGCATAAATACACATCTCAGAGGACAGTATCCTATGCATGAGAACAAGTCACACTCTCCTTTACCATTCCCTTTATTTCTTCCCATCAAAGTTAGCTCCTACTGCTATCACCCTTCCCCAATTCCCAACACACACACACACAAAATCATCACGACAACCACAGCCTTTAACCATATGGAGAGCAGTTGCCTGCATAACTAATGCTGGCAACACATCAGCCTCGGCAGTGAAAGGGGGGGGAAAAAAAAAAAAGCACAAGTCCCTGCAGAGACCGAGAACATGACCTATCAAACCCCAGAAAATGTCAGGTCCAGTCATAGTTCCTGCTATATGATGGAGAGCTTCAAGTCCCCACTAAATTTAAATCTGGCAGTTTTACCAGGTGAGTAAACCTCTACCTGATCATTACAGTCCTATTTTAAGACAAACCTGTCTGCTGAACACACAACCAATGTGTTCCTTCCATCCTCCCTTATTACAATCGTAATGGTTCCTCAGCAAACGCAGTTTCTACGGAGGGCTACTTACCTCTGACTTGAACACTACCAGTTGGAAGCTTTGTGAAAAGACGTTATTTAATTGCATACAAAAGCAAATAGAAACATTTACACAATGCCTCATCATCACTAGACATCAACTGATGCCGCTCAGGGACCATTAATCAATGCCTCATTCCAGTTTTGGATCTCATATTCACTGTTGGCTTCAAAAACTGGCAACAGTTGCACAGAAGATGCTCAGGGGAGACTAGAGATTTTGGCAGCTAGGCTGAGGGATTTTGGTT
Source organism: Apaloderma vittatum (assembly GCF_000703405.1). Classification (NCBI taxonomy): domain Eukaryota; kingdom Metazoa; phylum Chordata; class Aves; order Trogoniformes; family Trogonidae; genus Apaloderma; species Apaloderma vittatum. The sequence continues at coordinate 22,202 of NW_009732510.1, read as the reverse complement.
CAGGAAGTTAGAGAGAGAGATAGTTTGTGTTTGAAAGACAACACAGTAACACCTTTTTACTAAAATCATTAGCAGGGGGTTACAGCAAATATCAACATTTTAACTGTCACCTCTAGGCTTTGTATTTAATCTAGCTGAACCTCAGCTTGAACTCTCCAGGTTATTTTCTGAAATGGAAAACCTGGTTTTCTAGAGTCAGTACAGCTATAGCAAAAGAAAGAAGGAGGAGGCTAGTCTTGACAGAGGATTCAAAAATTACATAATTTTCCAGCACATTCTTAAATCTGCTCTGAGCAATGACACACTGTTTAAAAAAACCACACCTCTACTTTTGTGAAGCAATGTCTAGTTTGGTCTTCCCATTGTTGTGACAACAGAAGAGCTGCCACAGCTAGAAGAAATCACCTGAAAGCTTTCAGTAAACAAAAACCTAATCCTAAAGCTTTTTTTGATGAACGGCTTAATCTATACCTCTTAAAGAAGATTTCAGACTACACTGGGCTCTGAAAGATAAGATGCATTTGAGACCTAAGAAACCTGAACAGCTAAGAAAGGAAAAAGGAGAAAACAACTTGCATTTCAGGAAAAATGTCTGTGGCAGGGAGCTTTCTTTCACAGGTATGGAATTATAGAATGAAATCTTGCCAAATGCTAAAGCTCAACTTTAAATATCCCACTGTAAAGAGAAATGGTTAAAAATAGTTGTAGATATTATTATCATTTTCCATATTAGTTACACAACATTTTAACCTCACCCAAAACATGTTTCAGGAAATTTTATTCAAATGAAAAAATCTATTTTAAGCACACATGGACATGCTACAAAATTGCAAAAGATGTTTACACTTTTGAAGTACGTGCACATGGTCATTGTGGTATGAGCCATCTTTTTAGATTGCTGGCTGTGCTGTCACACATTGCATTTTTTTGCCAGAACCACACTCTGTATTCTGAATTGTTCCGTTAATTTTGTAGGGACAGAGGTTAATCCCCACAAAATACCTAGTAAACAAATCTTGGTATTTGCAAATAAGAGACTAATTTGTCATTTTTAGAGTGTAACTATTTACTACAGAGAGAGGAAGGAAGATCTCCACTGGACCTCAAAGTAATAGCTAGCCAACAACCACTTGTAATGCATGACTAAGAATAAAATCTCCAGTCCCAAATAATTGAACACATATGCTTGAACTCACCTCTCACCAAAACATCTGCAATAGTTACCAGCATTTGGTTTTACATATTTGTATAATGTTCACACACATGCATAACTACATGCTGCCTTGGGTGGTGAAGGTTAGGTAATCTAATGGTACAGCAGACATGTCAGCTGAACATTCTGTCAGCTTGCCACAAATCAAGATTGTTCTCTCTTCTGAACTGAAGATCATACACAAAGAGCTGTCAAACGCAGCTTGCATAAGGCAGAAAAATAAAGAAATGTGTGGATCCATCTAATTCATGTTATTTATAAAGGCCTGAAAAATAGTTGTAACAATAGACAGGCTTTCTTGAATCAAAGCTGTAACCAATGCCAATACTGCTCCTTCATCTTAGTATCCTTCTTAAATCGTTTGGGACCAACTCAGGATACTTCATAAATGAACAGTCACCATGGGGGTGAGGTATCTTGGTGCTGCAGGACTGTCTCATTTCTGAGTTTTCACTCACAAAAAGCATTTGAAAGAACAAATCAGCATACCCAGTCCTTTCTTCACTTGGCCAAGTGTGTCTAGTCACGTAAAGGAGGGCACTGGAGAGCCTGAGTCAGACCTGATCCAGGCTGGTATGTCCATGTAACGGGGTGCCACATCTCAGGGCCTTTCCAGTGATCTGACATTACCAGTCCAAGGCCTGAACAGTGAGCACCAGGCCATAAGTCTGTGCAGCCCGTCTCACTGCTCAGCTTAGTGATCACCAATCTCCTCCTCATTGAAAGAGGAAGGAGGAGTCCATTCAGAAGCAGGCCAATATGCTGATGTATCATCTTGATGGTCCAGTCCGCCTGCAGCAGAAGATGGGGAGCAGTGGGACTGCACACAGGGCTGGCCAGAATGGCCATTTCCCACCTGGCTTCCAGCAAGGAATGCCACAAGACAGCAGTTTGCTGTAGCCATTTGAGCAAATATATCAAATACCACAAGATTTGTCACATGTCCCTTAAGCAGAAAAAAACAACTTAATTCATGTGAGCGAGTATCTATTTCAAACGCGTGAGAATCTCATTTGGTCCACTTACCTTAACAGCCTTGTTGAATCTTACGCAGAACTCCCTAAATATCTGGAAGCATTCGTCCAACTTCATCGTTTCTTTGTCTTCACAAAAAAAGTCGATGAGAGCATTTCCCTCCTTTTGTAATTCTCGTTTCTGATGTTCAAGCTCCTTTAGATGTCTTACAGCAAACTGTAGGAAAAACATAAATGGCATGAACCACACAGAAAAACTGAAGTCATGACAGATCATGTATATATTAGGAACTCATGAAATTCATGTTCCAAACTAGGAGCTGTTACAGAGCCCAGGAAAATAACACAGTGAAGGAGAACTCCCACTAACAAAAGGAAACATGTCATTTCAGCATAGTGAGTAAGGAAGGTCAGGGAAAATGGATGAATCAAAATGTAAATTCTAGTGACTGGGATATAAACCAGGCAAAAATTCAAAAGTCCTTGAACAAACTTGAACCTTAATTTTTGGATATAGAAAATCAATGACAGACCACACCTGGGAGTCCCTTGAAAGCCCCACGTGCCTTATTTTCCCATTTCCCCTGCAATTTTCAACTAAGCATAAGTGGATTAATTCCTCCTCCCTAGTTTTCAAAAAAATGTGCTGTTAACTTCATGGTATACATCACAGAAACAACTCCTTCTTAAGCTGACCCTAAACCACAATAAAAAAGATTTTCATGCTAGAAGAGTACGGAACTGCTGGAATTATGCATATTTTAAGATATCCAGAAAACGTCCCCATAAAGTAGCACTTTGAATTCTAAATGTAGAGCTATACAGACAAGGTTGGAATAGATTAGTGGAAAAAGATTCAGGAGGAAGAGAATAAGACTGTGCCTAGGCTTTGAGCAGCAGAACTGCTTAAAACACTTTCAGCAGTTGCCCCTCTGTCTCCCCCATCTGCATCACCAGTCATTCACTCCCATCCTTGCACAATCCCAGATCTGAGACCACACATGACTCAAAGTGACCTGAGAAGGAAAGCTCATTTTCAGACAAATCTATTCTCTGACACTGTCTAGCTCATGATCACCTAAATACTTCCGACACTGCAGCACCAAGGCAGGAATAGGCAGCTGGAGGCACTGGTGACCATTTAGGCCAACCCTGCTGTCAGAAAGTTACTTGGCAAATTATGCTAACAGGGTAGGAACAAATCTGGCTTGTTAGTCTTTAAAAAACCAAACCAAAACAAACAAACAAAAAAAACCCAGAAAAGTGCCCAATTGACAAAAGCATACACAGAAAATTAGTTCCTCCCACACACTTCAGTAATTTATTCACAAAGATGAGATAATGAAAGCTGACTTCTAAATCAGTATCACCTGTAATTTAGAAACTTAAACTGGAAGTGCTTATGCAAGGTATGCATTTGTAAAATGATTTTTTTTCCCCCCAACATTTCTTTTGGAATGTGGCCTAAACATGGTTGTAGTATTACATAAAACCAGCTATTAAATTAAAAAAAAAAAATCCCAAACATGTCAAAGCATAACATTAAAGAGTCTGGGTGCAATGGATAAAAGCCAACAATTCAGAGTGAATGAGGACAGGTATTTCAATCTTAACCCACCCCCTTCTTCATCAGCTTCTCATCTCCTGAAAAACTACAGGGACTATTAAATATATTTGCAAGTTGAAAATCAGGGTGGGTTAAATTCCAGATTAACACCTGCTTTCTTACTTTTAATAATTATCTATAGTGTGAAACAGAAAAAATAATTTAACTGAAGTATATTATGTATTTCTCCAAGCATCACCACGTATTCAGAAAATACCAAGAACTCTGCTTCAAAGTTTCAAGCTGTACGTATCCAAGTCTATGAAGTCATGGCAGTACCAAAACAGAAAAGAAGAACCCACCCAGAAGTAATTGTATGGCTCAGAATATGCACTCTGTGCTAAGTGTAAATTAGTAGAGAAAAAGTCCCTTAACCTTCCACCTTCTAACATATCTCTTCAGTCATCCAACAATCAGGATTCACACGCACAGCACAGCCTCAGCTCGGACCGACATGCTGCAGTATAGCATAGCACACAGCTGCAACGTACAAAACTAGCCACTAAATCCAAATTGTCTTGTATTTTAACTACCGATCTTCATCAGTCATTTCACAGGCATTAAACACGCTTGCCTAACAAGCCTTGGGCAATGTACACTCAATATCCCTCCCTGTAAAAACACAGTCCTTCCAACACGCTTACTTGACAAACAGCATGTAATTGGAACACCTCTGTACGACTGATAGGGCAGACATATTAAAACAACGCTCCTGTTTATTGACACGTCCATACAAATCACGTTCAGCTGAGGAATGCTCCTGTATTAATGCGACAGTAACACGTTAACACAGATATCCTACAAACCTGGAGAAAGCTTTCCATCTGGTGAAAGAGCTTTGGGTCTCGCCGAACGCTGTCTTTAACAGACCTCGCCTTGAAAGACAGCGAGTGGAGCTCGGCTTCTACATTATCAATGGATAACCTACAAAATAGCACATACAGAGAATTTCATCGAGGGAGAAGGAGCTGCCTGCAGGTTAGCCACAACATGCTTCAAAAATGGAAGCTAAACACAAGGTGCAACGTGGCTATCAAACGAGACTTGTCTGTTCAGGAAATCTTTCCAGAGTAGACACTGAAAGTTAGGAGAGAGATAAGCACATTTCTTCTTATTTGCAATCTGAAAAGATTCCCATGGGGTGTGGTTTCATGATTAACTCCAGCCAGTCCTACCCAACCTCACTGCGAGAAAGGGTAGTGCCACCTTGCCTCTGACCAGGTGTTACTTTTCTTTCCCTGGTGCCTGTACTGGCACTCCTTTTCTAGATGGCCAGCCATATCTGTGCACTGAAAATTAGCCTAGGAAAAGGAAAAAACGCTTTGCTTCCAGATGGGTAATTCATTTGGCCCAGTTGATTACATGACTGTTCAAGTGCAGGAGCTGGCACGAAAAGGGGTTCATCACAAGGGATTTTCAGCCAGGACTACGCATTTTGGCACTAGCATTTGGCATCATGAAACTGCATGTTATGTTCTTCTAAGCAGTCACAGCAACACAACCTGCACGGTCTCAACCCAGCAGTGATAACATTTCATGCTTCTCCCACATACCAGCAGCAGAGCTGCTCCTGTGCAGAGGTAGCTTAGAAATCTAAGAGCTCCGATATGATGTAATTTAAGCTTTATCCTGGGAGACCCATGTTCCATATAATGGTAGCTCCCATCCACATCTCTCAGTCACTTTGAGGTTAAATGCTTCTAAATCTATGACACTTCTTTCACAAGAAAACTAAGCTTTGCCTAGGAATTTGAAGCGCTACAGTTTGCAAAATGGTAAGAACAAACAACTGTACACATGCTCCTAAGTAAGGTCATTGCACCAGCAGCGTAACTTTAAAATAGTAAAGCTTAAGAATTTATGGCAAACTGACTGAAGTCCACATGGCAGCCAATGGTGACAGCATGTGTAAGTTAGTCAGTGCACACGCAAATGAATATAGATGTGTGCTTTGCTTTTCTGCTTACTTCATCTGCTAAGGTTGGTTCCCTGTTCTGGGCATATCATGGGTGTTTTTGCAAATAAGAAGGGCAGCAGAAGATACAAGCTATATTTTTTCTGCCTGTGAAGGAGGAAAAGAATGGTCTACAAGTAAAGAAGACAAGACAATAAAAACCAAAGAACATAATAGCAGTTGTTTTAACACGCTTAAATGGGAGGATGTACGAGCAAATTGCAGATGACACTTGTCTTTGAGATCTTCCTCATGCCCAATGGTGAGACATGTATTTCATTTTGTTTCGTTTTCCTGTACAGAGTGCGTTCCCTGAATAGATTTCAATGCGAGTTACAACAGAAGATTTTCAGCTCTAACAAATGTGATCAAAGAACAAAGTGGTTAGAAAAAATACCACCAGATTTGGGATTCTGCTTGTTCCCTTGATGTTTGCCAGGGGGCTTGGATGCCGAGGGACGCTACATTCCCCAGCAGGCCACGTGGCAGACTGCCAAAAAGCTGTGTGGGCAGGATGGCAGAGAGCCACACAGGTGGTCCTTCAAAAATTTTCTGATTAACTCCATGGCCACTCCTTTCCTCAGAAGATTTCAGAGCCCTTTGCAGACATGACTTAACCCTGCATCAGATCTAAGAGATTGGATCCATTTTACAGCTAGGAAAAGAATGTAAATAGATTGCCCAAAGCTCAAGAGTAAGGAAGTAGCAAATCTGGGAATAGAACTCCAGGACTGCTAGCTTCCAGTTTCGAGTTTTAGATCACGGTGTCTCACAAAAGCAAGTACAGTTATCGAGGTATGAATTGGGTTTAAGTTTAAAATTATGCAGCTAGAGACTTTAAGATGAAAACAATGGAGCCCCAAAACCTTCCAAGACAGAAATGGAGAAGCAAATGAAATATCAAAAAGTATTAAGAGAAGCCAGAGCCAGTAATTGTACCTGGTACCAGATTTGGCAAAGGATTGTAGTCTGCTCAGAGACAGATGAAAACTGACTTAAGGAAAAACAGTAACATGTTTTTAATTCAGTCCCTTAAAAGCAACTTACAAGCACATGTATCTGACAGAGACAAAACTACCAAACACCTATGAAGATCATGTCATAAAACCCCTCATACCTGAAGGCACATTGCAGGCATACTTCTGCTAACAAAGCCCTCAAAGCTATAGTAAATGTTTCTAAAGATCTCAGGTTTTGTGCCAAGACTTCTCTGAATAAGCCTCATTGTTTCACAAATAGGAAAATTCTGAGTCACAGCCTGACCATAAGTTCTCGGTTTTCTTCTGACTTACCTAGCAGCCTCGTGAACATGCCTAATTTTTTCTGAGAAGTTGAGAAGAGCAGCATCTTTCTTTTGGGCTTCCTGAAACAAACAGAACAAAACCGAAACACACACAATCCATTAACATTCCACCACCATGCGAAGTCCCTAAGTCCAGCGGTTCTAAAACCTGGGTGGGGGAGGGCACTTAAAGGTTTCTCTCCCGCACTGTTTTTCTTCCCATTCAATCCTAACATGATCGAGCAGAGGACACCCCTTCACAAAAGGCAGGAATCAAAACTGGAAACTTTAAGCAACAGCTTCCATTCTGCCTCTACAATAATAGTTGCTTCTGCCAGGGAGCATGAGCCACATATATTAATAGAGAATGTCAGGGAAAGAACAATTTACTGATTCCCATTGTTCAAGCAGATATGATGTTTCCTGCACAAACATCAATTAATACCCTACTGTTAACTGACTGGAAATCTGTAAAGCCAGTTTGTACGCAGATAACCAAAGTCACATATAGAAGCATTTACATTCTCTCCCTTCTAAAACTTTGAAGTTTGAAAGGAAGGAAAAATAGCTGGAAAAAGTTTGCAGTAGCTTTAAAAATAGTCACCAAGGGAGGAAAAAAACACCAAAGAAACTCTACCAAAAATACTGCTTTCTAGGTTCAACAGGACGATTGAAAGATCAAAATAAGCTACTTCCGCAGCATCAGAATTCAGGACACTGAGAGAAAAACTACAATGAGGAAGTTAGATGAAGACAATGATATAGAAAACTTAAGTTTTCCATGAGTTTCTGGATAGGATGACCGTATGGTCAGGTAAACTGATGAATTTTGCAGCAGGTGAAGAAAGGTGAAGATGAGGATAAAAGCTGTAAAAAAGCTGCTTTCTCTGAGGCACATGACCCCTTCTATTATCTGTCGTCTATGGCTCTACATTTAGAACAGTTGCTTATACCAGCAGAACAGTTTTTCTATACCAGAGCAACAAAATGCAGCAGACTCATCCCAGGTTTGTTTGCTTTTGTGTCCGCCAGCTTGAGCAGTGAGGACAGTTTAAATCCGACAGCATTGCCAGCATAACCTCCCTAAAAAGAAATGAGTAAAGAGATGAGGCATGACATCAGTGAACTGCAATACTAACAAGGAAGTCTGGTTAATCAGCCACCTCCATTTTGGATGCCACTTACCGCATTCATAATATTCCCAGCCTGGAGGACCAAGTGCAATATGGAATGCAGCTCCTCACAAGTCATTAGCTCTGCAAGGAACAAGAAAATTATTGTCTAATAATTGTTTGTCTAGAAATACATGCAGTCAGTTACCAAACTTCTCTTCATCTCAAGCTTTTAAAAGTGAAAACTTTTATTTTAACAGAAAACAAAATGAAAAAGGGAAGAATGGTACTATATAATTCGAATTCACAAGCACAGTTGACAGACCTCAAGTATATATTCAATCTTCATTTTAGCAAGTGTGGTATTTCCAAGGCAACCCCCAGCAGCTAACAAAACATTTGAGGCATCATCGTGCAATGTGCAAAGTGTCTCATGCAAGTGGCTAAGAAGCCTCAGCACCTACTTCCAGTGTGAGGCAAGTGCTCTGAACCCTATAGGATCCATTTGCCATCTGCTGGGGGACGGGGCTTTTAAACAACTTTTAATTTATTTTTTTTTTAAGCTCTAGCTACTAGACCTGAAAAGCTAACAGGTAGTGTATAAATTTTCCTTGCTTAACCCACTCTCATTATGAATCATCATTTTATTTCTGTACGATCACCAACTTGGAGCAGCGTTCATTCTACTTCAGTCACATCAAAGATGATTTAGCACAAAATTATATTCAGAGTGATGCAGAGAGTCAAATGGAATAAAACTGCCTTTTAAACCTGTTCCATCACAGAAGCCTGTTTTGTGCATATTTCTTTTTTTTGCAAAATGCACGGCAGCGCTTCATCTGAATTCACGCAACTTTGCACCCAGCCACATACGAACACAAAGCAACAGATGTGCTTACAAGTCACCAGAGGGATTGCCTTAGAAATAAGATACATAAATTCAGAACCATAAAAGTTTAATAAATTAGCATTACACAAGAGGCACAGCAAACCAAGTAACTCCAAATTTGCAAGTGCCCATATGACAGGAAAAATAACATGAGCTAGCTCTAATGTCAGGTACCGTATTTTACAGTGATACACATAATAAAAGGTAGAATCCTTCTGATCGCAGTGTAAGTTCTTTTGAAAACTATTTTGCTTCCAAGTTCACATTTTATAATTTACTCTGCATTTAAATGCTCAACATAATACACTAATCTATCATTCTGGAAGCAGACAGCCCTTGTATCTTTGGCTTTCAGTATTAGCGGCCTAAAAACACTGAACTAATTAGAAAACCTTTGACCTAACGAGCTATAGGTGAAGGACAAAGAGGAGAGAATACAGAAGGGAATACCAAATGTCATAAGGCTGAGAGGAGAAGGCAACTTCTAAAGATTTTGCATAGTAAGAGCCTGCTCAGCGTCCCTGTGAGAGACGTCCATTTGGAGGCCTGATGAGAATCCATCAGGCTACTTAGGCCATCCTAACCCTTAGTGATTACCAGCGTTAGAATTCAAGTAAATATTCTCCCAGCTTAATGACAAGGAAGGAAACACAGGAGATAGGAATAGAAAAGCAGACATAATTCCTAAACAACTTCAGGCTATCAACAAACCCTGAAATGAAGAGACCAAATGGAGAAGAGCACATGACCCAAGTGGACTGAAAACAGGGAAGCTCTATCAGTCTGATTTGCATGACCGGCCCGATGCTGGAGACTAAAGTGTCTCCTCCAGAGGGAACTGGTTCACAGATGTCCTGGGTGAAGGACATGAAGGACAACAGGGCACAGCTGCTTTTATACATAACATATTCCCTCACTTATCTCTGTTGCTCAGAACACAAAGAACAATGAATTGAAAGAGAACCCAACAAAAGGCCAAACTCAAAGCTCAGCCTAAGCTAAAATACACTTTTTCTGAGTCAAGAACAACTAGTTCAATCCCTACTGGTGTGAAAAGCACATCAGACATTTCTTCCTTTCTTTTCACTAAAAATTACTATCCTAAGCACTGCTGGTGCTCCTAGTTGAATATTTTTACTACTGTATCTTTTTATACCACTAGAAGCAGTTTAAATGGTGCTCTAGTAGCCTGCCACAAGATTTGTCAGCGTGAAATAGGAATTTCATATTGAGGAAATGGACAAATGATAACTAAGGCATATGCAAACGTCAACATTAATGTCTACATGAAACCAGGAAACGAACTATTTTCCTGCAGAGTAGAAGACACCAGATTATCTTACAAATAACCAGCTGCAGCATTTCAAAACTTGTGAAATACAGAGAAGAAGAGAAATGTAGAGAAACACAGAGAACAGAAACTGAAAACAAAGGAATAGCAATAGTACTAAGTCTCTACAGTAAAGATTTTAGCCCATCAATACTGCCACCTCAAAAGGTAACAGTAAATGGAGAAATCTGCAAACTACACAGAGATTTTTCTCTATGGATTTCTGAAAAAGTGAGCCCAGAGGTGTAACAATCACATTCAATCTGAGAGAGAGCTATGCAGGAACGAGTGGGCTGTACTCAAAAGATTTATCCTGATCTGGCCATGGACACCTTTGCTGCTGTCCCTTTTGGATACACTTCTTGCAGGCTTTGGCCATGAACTGACTGCTAGCGTGTTCAAAATCTCCAGATTTTTGATTCTGGAAGCAAAGATTCACCAGGCACACCCTGATGACAATTGTCAGAGGGGAGTTAGCTTCCTTTTAATAGCTAAGGTACCTGAAATTCAAGCTCTAGTCTTCATAATGCAGACTAATTAACATGCTAACAAAAACAAGAGTATTATGCATGCCCCAACATGCTTAATTACCTTTTGTTGCCCGTCTTATAATTTTCATGTCATCCTGTAGAGAAGCACAGGAGGGTGAGAACTCCCTCTCTAACACCATGGCTTCAATCCTAAGAGCATAGCTGGAGCACACAAACAAACAGGTTTAGAACGACGGACAAAAGAGAACATTTATCGTGAACAGAATAAACCTACTATCTCCTTACTTTGGCACCTGGATTAGTAAATACATGAAGGAATCAGCTTGAGACAGTTTTGATACATCTCCATCAAAGGCTTTTAATTTCTTTACCTAGAAAAGAGAAAAAAACACTAGCAAAGAATTTTATCAAAGATCAAGATTAACTTGACTTTGGGAGGAAACATCTTGAAAAGCAGTATATTTAACAGAAGGCACTAGAGAGTCCACTCAGTGACTGACTGAATGGCTTCACTGTCCAAGCTCCTGTAATTTGCACACACCTCAATCACAAAAAAAGTAAAACCAGTAATATCACTCTTCTCCCAAAAACCTAGCTAAACAGTCCAGCAGAAAAAAGTCAATGCCACCAGTACAATTGGTGATTCTAATTTCCTATCAATGATTCCTGATTTCCCATTCCTCATTCGGATTTCTGATTAACATTTGCTCTCAGTGGTACTCCTGGGACACTGCTGTTCCAATTTCCCCAGGTGAATTGACTCTTTGACTGGTCCATTTGCTGTTCTCTAGCTGTTTGCCCAGGAAATAGCTGCTGCTTAAGTGATGATCTAAAAAAATGACCCTCAACTCTTCAACAACTGTGATATACACTTGGGCATAGCTTAAAGTTAACTGTGTTCAGCATTTCCAGCGGAGGACTGCCTGGATCTCTTTGGTACAACACAGCTAAGGTTTAAATTATGGCTTTTTTTCCCAGATACTTGCTTCAACCTTTTCCTCTAGAACTCTGTTAAGGGGTAAATCTCATGCTCTTGAGTTTGTATTTTTCATTCATTCATCCAAAATATTTCAAAGATAAATGCATCCTGCATTATAAGTTACTTTTCGTCAGAACTTTCAGAACAAAATTCACACGCAAAGGAAATATCGCTGCATTAATTTAGTCAATCTTCCTTCCCAGCTCCACCAAAATCCATATATTTGCATGATCTGGGAGCCACTGATCTGCCCACATACTTTCTATTTGTTTATATAGAAGAACTGGAAAATCCATGCACATACGTTTAAGCGTAACTGGAATTTCTTCCATGTCTTCCAACACAGCAGCTGTGTCCAAAAGCAGAGCTCGCCCTCAATTACACTATTTCTTCATACAACCAACAAGCTCACGCCCAGTATCAGTTTTATGTTTCCACTGATTTACACACCAGCCCATCATCTTTCCTTCTCATAACACCACTCTTCAAGCCTGTTCACAACCACATTTACACAGATGGTCTTCAGTTTCAAAAAGTGTATTAAAAACTATTCTGGAGAGAGGCAAATCACATCAGAGCATCAACAGCTAGCAGGTTGCCATGATATAGCACAATATCCAGTTTATTTTAAAGCATCAAGCTCCAAATTAATCACTTCCAATATTTTTCTGCTTTCACAGTAAAAAAAAGTAACTGATTTGTAGGAAGATAATGTAAGCTATGCTTAATCAGCGATTTAAAATAAATTCTGGGCTAGCAGAAGAAAAGGATTCTTTTAACAGCTTTGTTGTGCTTTATTCCCATTCTTTTTCCATATCACAAAAAAACCAGAAATGTTCAGAGCAGATTAAGAAAGAGCAAACAAAAAATCACAAATTAACAGAAGAAAAGGATTCTTTTAACAGCTTTGTTGTGCTTTATTCCCATTCTTTTTCCATATCACAAAAAAAACCAGAAATGTTCAGAGCACATTAAGAAAGAGCAAACAAAAAATTACAAATTAAACTCAGATTAGAAAAAACTTCCTTCTCAAACGAAAAAAAAAACACAAAAAACCCCAATCCTGAAAACCTTACAACCAAGAAAGGGAATTCTAATCAAAGAGCAATTTTTATTCAGTCTATCTAACTCCATTTCTAACACACCCTACTCCCCCCATTTAACTTGAGACACTCAGACAAAAGTACCTTCTAAAGATAAATAGGATACTCATTTTTCTGAGGCCTGAGAAAACTCCTAATTCACAGAGTCGTTCAGAAGTCTGCCAAGAAAAAACAGGAAAGACCAGACTTCTTCACATTCCTGATTATTTCTAAGGTGTTAAAACGAGCAAGAAACAGAACCAAAATAAATACATTTTTGTATATCATGAAGCTGGGAGTGGGAGACATCTACTACCTCAGTCTTTGCAGGTGTTCTTAACCTGGTGGTGTGCCACCAAAACTACAATTTCAAACTCTCCAGCCTCATTTTAGTATGTCACAAATATCATAGCTTACCTGAAAAGGCATTCAGAAGAGTGGGATAAAAAAATAAAAAAGCAGCCTGCCAAAAATCACACCCCAAATCACCAGAATCAAGACCATATAAACCACAAACAATTACAGGCAGATGCAATTTTTAGATTTAAATGCACAAGAAGTGAACAATAAGCCTGAGATACTCACTGGAATAGTAACTTATTCATGCTACTTGTACTACATTTAAATATACTTTTGACAGTGTGTAGCAATCAATGTGATCTATGCGGAATGTTAATTTTAGAGACACTAGATTAAATCCTCTTTCTTCTACCCTACCGTATTAGGAAAAAAATTCCTAGACTGGTACAAAGGAATACTAAATCCTAGAATTCATCCAGAGGAGGATCCTTCCTACACATGCACAACAGAAGACATAGATGAAGCTGCCTTCTGATGGGTAAGATGGGGTGTGGATGTCACAACACAAAAAGCTTTGGGCAGTAGTCAACCCAAAATACTGTGCAACCATCCTTAAAATAAGAATGTGCTCATCCCCTGGTTACACTTTTTCTAGCCCAAATCACCCACCTCAATCCCCACTGTCTTTGCCTTAGATTTCCCAAACTACCTTCACAAGAAGCAGTGAAGCAGCTCACCTAACAAACCTAAAACCCAAGTAAGGCAGAGGACAGAGACCCATTCCACAAACAGACAAAATAGAAACATAAAAGAGTCATGAGGTCCTCCTCATTCTGGAATTCAGCACAGCGTAGCCTGGTTCTCCAGACAGGTCTTAAGTTTTCGACATAAGAGACTAAATCCTCTGTTAACTTGGTCTTAACACAGTAACAGTCTGGGGAATAGCTAAGGTAAAGTTAGGACAACAATTTATTTTGTGTTGCCTTTTTATTACAAATCTTGTAATTGCAAAAGATCAGGTAGCTCACCATGAAGCAGGAAAAAAAAAAGTTATTTGACTTAATTGACACTAAAATAAAGGAACAGCTTCTGCATCTCAAAGTGCAAAACTACTGAAGCACATTTTGGATGGATGCCTCTAGATATTCCAGCAAGGCTACTCAAAAGCCCGTTGGATTGGCCTCATCTCTCTGCAGCCATCGTGTCCAAGTCCCCTCAAAGAGAACTGAGATTTTCTGACACCTCCTAGAAGTGTGAAAGTAGAGGTCAAAATCAAATACCAGATGCAGCCAGGAACTGCAAAGAAGCTATGGAGGACAACAATGCTTGCTACTAATCGATCAGCAGATATAGCAGATAGGTTTATAATTTTAGTTTGAGAACAAAAAAATGTCTTTTGTTGTTCACAATTCTATTGGTTCTGGTCCTCATCTACTCTCTTCGAGCACAACGAAATCTTTTCCACAACAGTATAAGGCCACATAGCAAGATGCAGCAGCATAATGTACCCACGGCAAGAGAGTATCACTACATTGTATGTTCAGTTCTGTATTACTCAAATTGGGCACAGAGCTACTAATTTAATTTTTCATTATATTTGTGTATGGAATATGCAATTGCACTGTCCATGCATGCCCATGCACACTAAATCAGATTTTAGATACAGGAGGTTCTCACACACGTAATTTGGTTCATTTTAAAAGCAGTTATGAAACAAAGAAAGTCCTGATCTTTGACTTTACTTGTGAACAATTGGAACTGTTGCAAGTATCTCATTACTCCTCACAGACAGGAAAGCTACTGCACTCCTGCCACTCAAGTTCTCAGTCATCTATGAGCTACCAGTAGCACTTATTTACAACTACTAGGATTTTACTTTATGGCAGAAAACAGGCATGTTGCACTCCTATGCAGGATCTTTGAAGAAGAGTACAAATCAGTGCACCACTCATCCTCATATATGCTTGTAGCTTAAGTATTTCCCCACATTCCAATCAAATCATGTTACAACTAAAGAAGTAAAGCCAGGTGCAAGCATCCAGAAGAGTAAACATTTTATCTGTGGGGGTTTTGGTTTTGCTTGTTTGTTTGTTATTGGGTTTTAGGGTTTTTGGGGGGGTTTGGTTTTTTGGTTTTCGTTTTGTTTTGGTTTGGGGGTTTTTTTTTAAATATTTCCATGCTATTGCAAACATTCAGGGCACTAAAGAAAACCAGAGTTAAAAAATACTAAAACCCCAACAGGCATCACAGTGTAAGCCAGCTCCAAGGGCAAGTGGGAAAGCAGCTAATGTATTAGGTGGGGAGGCACCACGGGGCACATGCCTGGGCAGTGGTAAACCTCTAGCAGCAAATGAAAAAAGGAAAAAGAGAAAAACTTGCAGATCTCATAACAGGTGAAAAAGAAAGCAGGTGATGAAAGCCATGAAGGATGGTCAGCCATATAACAGCCCTGGCTGAGGAAAGGAGGAGTAGTTAACTACACAAATATGGTTTGAAAAGGGGAGAGCTGACAGACAGAAACAATTCCAGTAAAGCAGGTGACAGATGAGTAAGGCATTAAATCAGAGTATACGAGCAAAGAACAGGCTTGAGACATTATAAAGGTAAGTCACGACACTGCGTCGATAAGCTGGGCATGGATGTGTGTGGGTGAGCTGATCAGCAGCACGATACGCTCTCTTCTGTATATATTCAAAGTACAAATTCTGGCTATTCTAGCTCGTTAAACACCGGACTCTCTCAGCTTTTACCAGTCTGGGCCTGCTGAAGCGTGCAATGATATGCACATAAAAGCAGCTAAAAAGCTTCTCTTCTGCTTTGGTCACGAAACCAGTAAATGACACCTGTCAGCCATTTCAGCAGGGTATCTCTAAGAAACAGCTACCAATATTTTTAGAAGTGATAAAGTAGAGAAGGCCATTCCTTCAGTCAAGGCAAAGGCTCCCTGAGAAAAAAACACAAGGAGCAAAAGGGATGAAGCAGACGAGATTCCAAATAGGCATTTCCTCCTCTTAGAAAACTACTAACCACAGTAAGGCACAAGCAGCAGGACTTCTAGCAGGGCTTACACAAAACCAGTGATCTTAACCTTACTTATTAGAGTACTGAGAATTTTTGTACCTGTTCTTGGTCTTTTTTCTTTAACCACTGTATAATGGCTAGGCTAGTACCACACCCACAGCCATGAACAAAATCGTGCAGGAAGCTTCAAGTTGCCAAGCTTCAAGAACTTGTCAAGTTTTTCAAATTAAACATTTGAAAATACCTCAACATTTTCAGTTTGACAAAAGACTTTACAGCAGTGCCAATATTTCAATCATGGTCTTACTCCGTTTGACAAAAACATCCAGCAAAGAGGCAGTATCTGCCATTTATACCCAAAGTTGTTGAGGTTTTTATAGAAAACAGCTAGAAAGTTACTAGTACTGACACCTATTTTTGCAGGTTACAGAGTTGCCACATTACAATATTGCAAAATGAAAAAAAAAATTTACACACAACTGCTGATAAATGTATTTCTTAGCCCAAGTATTTAGCCTCCATTGTGAAAAAGCTGTTCCGTCTCAAAGATCCTGGAATGTCCATCAGGTGCCTGAGATAAAATGGACTGAAATGATGTAAAATATGTCACATATGCCAAATTGGTGACCAGATGATCATTCAGGTAATGTGACTATATATCACAACACTTCCAGGTCAGATAAGACTGAGGTATAAAGCCAGTGTTTATTCACGCTAGACAAACCATAAATGTTGTTAATAAAGAAACGTGGCGGTCCAGAGTTGCCCTTTCTACAGCTACGACCAGGAACGGTGTTCCTCTTTGACTTCTACAGAATAAAGTTTTACGGTACCATATATAGAAAAACAACAGAAGACGTTCCCAAGCAGTTATTGGGGTGGAACACATGCCTGGCAGGGGGTACTTGGCTCTCATTCCAACCTGCAAGACAACTGTGCTGCTGGGAAATGTGACTGTAAAAACTCGAGCTGCTGAAAAGAAGAGCATACAAAGAGGAACTCTGCAGAAGCCCACCCACGGTGACACAAAGACTGGCAACTGATTAACGACTAACCTTTTAGGATCTCACTGCTTAAGTCTCTGCTCACAATAACTCTCATCCCCTACAACAGCAAAGCAGGTCTTTAGGAGAAGGGGAAGTATCTAAGGGTAATCCCAGGGAACCCTTCCGGAGGCTGAGTGCAACATTCTGCAGGGACAGGCCAACGTGATGACACCTTGCCGAAGCTATCTCACATGAGACAGCAACCGGAGCAAAAAATTAGGGACTGTCAGACAGACTAGGGAACAGCAGAACAAATAACACCACTTGACCAGATATCGCTAGAGATTTTGGATTATTTATAAATGGAGAGGGACTGTATGGTTCTGATCACTCCCCCTTAGCAAATGGCGAATCATTATTCCAGGTGACAGCTTTCAGACAAGGAGAAAGACAATAAACTAATAAAAAAGAAGGGGACATACAGGAAGAACAAGGAATATACATTTAGGAGGGCGAAATGTGGAGAAAGATGAACAACAAAGCCTCTGAAGCTCCTAAAGAGGACGAATTTAAAATTTTATTTTTTTTTCACAGCCACAGTAGTAAATGGGTTATTGGACTCGCTTATTCTTTGAATATCTGAAGCAGGAGTATATGAAGGTCCCGAAACATTTTTCCATAGCAGTAGAAGCATCAGTCCCCGACATTCATCTTTCTGCCTGTCCTGCCCCTCCCCCCTAGCTCTCCCCGGGGAAAACTCCCAAGAAGTTAAACAATTATGAGGGGAATAACAAAAGGGAAAAGGGGTATTTTCCTTTTCCAATGGCGAGCAATGAGACCTCTGAAGCATGTAACTAATTAAATACACACAAATACTTGCATGCTGGGAAAAAGCCTCTTTCCAACCTTCCCTTGGGAACAGCAACAAATCTAATGTTTCATGCCCCTTAATTTCTAATACTTCTCTGCACCATAAAATCTCTTCTATTAATTTTTCAAGCGTCTCCTTAAAAGCACTTCTTAACTGCTCTGGCCCCACTGTCTTGAGGGGCACGCCAGTTGTAAAATCACCTACTAGGAAATAAACATACCTTTTCAACTCTTAGCAGCACCTGTTGGCTATCTAAACCATGCAGCTGAGTATTGCAGACAAAATTCTGATAAAATTTGACAACATACATTACAATTGTAGCTGAATTACACCATTTGTAACACATAGGAGTACACTATTTGGAAGATTTTTCTACTTGTCATAAAGTAACAACCAGGATCTAAACAAGGAAGAGGAAAAGAAGAAAAAAATGTCTTCTTCTTGTCTAATGTGCTGAATATATACAGAGTTAACTCAGAGTGACTTTAAATTAGGACTTCACTATTCTCCTCTGTCTGACTCTTTCAGAGGAAGGAGATAAATTCTGTTTAAATACAGGAATAGGTACTGAAATTCAAACTAAGAGGGGAGGGGCGACAGTTCTGAGCTCCCAGAACTAGTCACATCTTTTTTTTTTCAGGTTAATTACATTTCAACTTGTTGATAACCTCCAACTCTAAAAAAATATATTAATCACATATAATAACAGTTTTTAGAGGATTCTCTGCAAAGGCAACCCAGTTCAGGGTTATATATTTGACAGCAAAATAACACAAAGTGTTTCACTGTTGAATGGATCCGAGATTTGCTGCTGCCCGGAGGAAATTGAGTGCTTTGATAGTACGACCTTGAGTGGTAAAGCAGGTGAGTTGAGGAGAGTCTGCATGGGGAGGGGAACTAGCAATTTCCTAGGTTTCACTTTGATGTGAAGCACTCAAGCAATTCTAATGCTAATTTTGTCAAGTTTGTGGTATACATTTCTCTCAAGTACATACAAATGGGTCATGAGCAGACAAGGAACTGAGCATCATTAAGCAGGGCTCCCAGGTCAGTCTGAGAAGCTTCGCCTCTTTAATTCATGTGAATGAGGACTTGAAGGTTGGGCCTGGAAGGGGAAAGCAGCACTTGTGTGTTGGTCACAAGGTGAGAGGACAGGGACTCTGCAGAAGGTGCTGCTGGTAATTCTGCACCTTGCAATGCACCTCCTTTTGGAGCATTGAGCCATGTTAGCAAATTCTATGGGTGCTGCACAGTGGAGCAGCCTTTCTGCTCTGTTGGAACCTGATGACTCGGGCCCAGGAGCAGGCAGGTCCCAGATGCATCAAGCAGGCAGCAAACCAGAAGGGAGAAGAAATGGTGGCACGGGGCTACCAACACTCAATGGGAAAGCGTGAGGAAGGTGCCAAAGAAGTGAAACTTCATTTGTTTGCATTAGGATGTACTTTCTGAGTTTTCTGACCCATCCAGCGCAGTTATCTGCACACAGGAGGGTTCCAGGTTTTGCTAAAATGTTTATGAGACATCATAAGGGACATTAGAGAAACAACGATACCTCATCACTGCTCTCATTAAGAAGCACTGTAAAAGTAGGTGAAATTGCTTGATGCGAAGGGAATGACTACCCTGCAACCTCAATACCACATGTCAAACAAAGATTAAACCTTTGCACTCTGATTTCCTACCCCCTGGCCTCAGGAAGGCTTTGGGATTCCTCTTTTACAGATCTTCATGTTGGAATCCCAGGCAGCAGAACTCCAAAAAAAATAACAAGCTCTGTGTAAAACCATTATTTACCTCCTCTGCTTCTGGTAATAATTTAAGAAATTCATGCAGCAGTTCAGAACCATAGGGCTCACTTCTTCCATGATAAATATCTTCAATGATGGATTCAGCAGACCTTGAAAAAACAATTGAGCATACACATTTCTAACACTTGCAGGGCGAATAGTTACACGAATGAAAAAAAAAAAACACACATGTCTGGGCTACTCAAAGGAATTACAATGAGGTTATGTATCAGTGTCCAAAGCAGCACTGTCCTAAAACTACCTTCAAGTGATGCCTTTACTCAAGGGCAACATCACCAGCTTGCTCTTAAAAAAAGAAATTCCTTCACCTCACTCCTTTTCTACTAATTCTTCACAAAGAAAAGCAGCCAGTGAAAACCAGTTTTTGTGCAGTATTACGTGAGATAAAAGGGTTTCCCTTAACTATACATGAAAACCCATTTCAACTGGCTAATGGTAGGAAACACTAAATGTCTGGTGCTAAGTCATAATGGCACTCAAAACTAAATACATTAGAAAACCAATTATGAAGTGTAGTTACTTGTGACAAACCTATATAGAACTGTAAACACCACATGTAACAGAGCACAACATACAACACATTTGATGAGAACTACAAAGAATTTCAAACACCTGTAGCTTGTACTAGGCTGCATAGAAAAATCAAAGCTTACTTTTTGAATTGTTTGAGAAATATCCCGATATTCATACTTCTTTTTGCATCCAAAATGGAAACCTGAGAGAGAAAACAAGAGAGATTAATCTACCAATGCCTATGAAAGTAGCATGTAATGCAGATAGAATTTCTTAAACTGAAACAGATAATTGTTTGCAGTTTCCACCAAGTTACAGGTCAAATGACTACACAGTCACTTCTTGTCAACAAAG
This sequence comes from Apaloderma vittatum, assembly GCF_000703405.1. Taxonomy (NCBI): domain Eukaryota; kingdom Metazoa; phylum Chordata; class Aves; order Trogoniformes; family Trogonidae; genus Apaloderma; species Apaloderma vittatum. Next base: position 1,437 of record NW_009732510.1, on the reverse strand, counting down.
ATCACACATTACAGAGCTAGTTTTTAGCAGGGAAATACATAGCACACCCACAACACCTTTTTTCAAGCGAAGCGAAAAAACCATAGAAACATTTACAGAGGAAAGTACTTATCAAGGTAAATTCTATTTCATTACAAAGTAAGAGCATTCTTCTTGCTTATTTCATAAGGCTGCACCTGCAAAACTTTGCTTATCACGTAACATATTGAAAGCCTCACGGTTAGTGAGCACCACTTCAAAATCCACCTATTTCAGAGATTTTTTTAACAAATGTGAGGATGGGCTTTCTAAGCTGAGGTCAGTATACACAACTGATTTCATTCAGACAAACTAACAGATGCACTGATTCACAGAAAGATAAGTCGATCTTGAATCAAAAACTGAGACAGATAATGCTCAAATCTGTTTGCTTTATCTAGAAGCAAACAGGAACACATACTAAGTCTCCTGTATTTTAAAGCTGATTTGCTATATCATCTTACATGCACAATGCTGAAGATCAAGCAAAGAAAAAAAAATTAACTTTTCTTCCCTAAATAAAAGCGTTAATTTTCATACTCGTTTTAATTCCTGCAACTGCAGACAAGTTCAAACCTGAGATGCTTGCCCTGTTTTAGAGAATTGTGTCTTTACGGTTAAAATTTTACCTCAGCTATTTTGGTGATAACAGCTACAAAAGTCATGAGATTTACAAGGACAAGGGAATTGTTCCATGTTAACAGTGCTACCTGACTGCTACTATAGAACAACTCAGTAGACACACATGTTCAGGACTGCTGTTGGACTTGCACAATGTTTGACAACTGGAAAGGTGTCTTGACCTCTGTGACAGTGCACAAATTAGAAATACATATATAAATGCAGTGTGGGCATCATCACAAAATTGAATTAGTTTGCAGACAGGTGATGACAGTGCAAATATAGGTACGATTAATGTGCTACCCTCAACACACACCCAGGAAACAGTCTCCTCATCTGCTGAAAATAGTGAATCAATTAAAAAGTTTTCTGAAATTTGGGGACTTCCTCTCTTCCAAACCAGCAAAGATTAGAAAACACAGGAGATATCAGTGTGTTAATTTTAATTAGATGATTGCTGGCCTGAAGCCCTTCAGTTTTACCATATGCAAAGATAAGAGGATAGATTGTGGTTTATTCTCTGGTTACCTTAGGAGTTGAGAGGCCCCCAACAAATCATTAAGGGAAAACCTTTAACACAGGACAGGTTCAACTATCTCTGCCCCTACAGTATCTAATCTTTTTCAAATGTTTTATGGCAGGGACCTCTCACTGACCTCTCAAACTGCAATACCAGGCCCTCTGCATGCTCTGGTCACTCCTAATTCCCTGGGTTTTCTAGTTTAAGCCTACGAGATTTTCCATCATAATTTGACTTTTGGTTTGTTGGGTTTTTTTTAAAAGTATATTCAGAGTTAA
>NW_009732509.1:0-2649 GCF_000703405.1 Apaloderma vittatum | reverse complement strand
ACACTTGCCCTCGTTGAATTTCATAAAATTTTTCCCCGATCAGGCCTCTAGTCTGTCTAGGTCATGCTGAATGGCAGCACAGCCTGCTGGCGTGTCAGCCACTCCTCCCAGTTTTGTGTCATCAGCAAACTTGCTGAAAGTGCTCTCTAATCCCTTGTCCAAGTCATTGATGAATATATTGAAGAGCACTGGCCCAACACAGGCTATGATCTGTATGTCTGGGACCAACCTTGCTGAGATGGACCTGGGGCTCCTGGTGGACAACAAAGTGAACTCAAGTCAGCAGTGTGCTGCTGCAGCAACCAAGGCGAACTAGCGCCCAAGCTGCATCTCCAGGGGAATTACCAGCAGACAGAGACATGATCTTTCTACTCTACTCAGCATTTGTCAGGCTGCACCTGGAGTACAATGCCAGGCTTGATGGGGCTCTGAGCAACCTGATCTAGTTAAAGATGTCCCTGCTTACTGCAAAGGGATAGACTAGGTGACCTTTAAAGATCCCTTTCAACCCAATGCATTCTATGATTCCATGACTCTGTGATTCTAGGACTCTATGATTCTATGATTCTGTGATTCTATGATAGTGTGTTTAGTTCTAGTACCTACAGTTCAAGAAAAACTGGAGAGGGTCAAAGGAGGGCCACAAAGATGATGAAAGGGCTAGAAAAACTTTCCTATGAGGAAAGACTGAGGAAGAAGAGCAAAACCAGGGAGGACATCATCACAGTATTCCAATACTTAAAGGGCTCTCTCTTCCAAAGGCATCTCATGGAGAAGACAAGGGGCAACAGGCATAAGTTGCACTTTCTTGTCAACATAAGAAAGTTGGTGGGGTTTTTTTCACAATGAGAATAATCACAGAATTATTGAGGCTAGAAAAGACCTCTAAGATCATCAAGGCCAGCCTATGACCCAACACCACATCATCAGCTGGGCCCTGGCACTAAGTGCCACATCCAGCCTTTCCTTAAACAGCTCCACCGCTTCCCTGAGCAGTCCGTTGCAATGTCTGATCACGCTCTCCATGAGGAATTGCTCCCTGATATCCAACCTAAACCTTCCCTGATGCAGCTTCAGGCCACGTGCTCTTGTCCTGCCACTAGTTTCCTACGAGAAAAGCCCGACCCCACCCGGCTAGAACCTCCCTTCAGGTAGTTGTTGAGAGTGATAAGGTCCCTCTTGAGTCTCCTCTTCTCCAGGCTAAACAACCCCAGCTTCCTCAGCCTTTCCTCAGAGGACTTTCCCTCTACTCCCTTCACTAACCTCGTTGCTCTCCTCTGGACCTGCTCCAGGACCTCAATACCTGCCCAGAACTGCACACAGCACTCGAGTTGAGGCCTCACCAATGCTGAGCACAGGGGCTGGATTCCATCTCTACTCCTGCTGGCCACACTGTTCCTAATACAAACCAGGATGCCATTGGCCTTCTGGGCCACCTGGGCACACTGCTGACTCTCTAATCAATTGGAAGAAAAGAAGATTATCAGGAGTAGAGAGCATGGATTTACCAAGGGGAAATCTTGCCTGACTAATCTGATATCCTTCTATGAAGGTGTGACAAAATAGGTTGATGCAGGGAGACTGGTGGATGTCATATACTTTGAACTGTTCAGGAAGGACAGGCAGGGGAAATGAGGAGGCAGTATTGCCTTCTGTGTCAATAAAAGGCTAGAATGCATGGACCTCCACCTGACAAGTGATAACGCAAGAACCGAGTGCCTGTGGACCAGGGTGAAAGGAAGGGCACACAGTGGGGGTGTGCTACAGACCACCCAACCAGGAGAATCAAGTGGATGAGGCCCTTCATAAGCAGATAGGAGTTGCTGCTCGTTCACAAGCCATGGTCCTCATGGGGGGTTTTAATCACCTAGACATCAATTGGAAGAACAGCTCGGTGGGGAACAAGCAATCCGGGAGATTCCTGGAGTGCAATGATGACAACTTCCATCTCCAAGTGATAGAAGAACCAACGAGGAGACATGCCATGTTGGACCTCGTTCTTGTCAATAGGGAAGGGCTGGTGGGAAATGCTACACTTGTGGGTAGCCTTGGCTCCAGTGACCATGAGATGCTGGAGTTTGAGATCCTAAGGGAAGCTAAGAGGGGGAAGCTCAGCAAGCTTGAAACCCTTGATTTCAGAAGAGCTGACTTTCGCCGCGAGCGCCGTGGGATAAAGCACTGGAGGGACTGGGAGCCCAAGACACCTGGTTGACCTTCAAGGATCATCTCCTCCAAACTCAAAGGCACTGCATCCCTAGAAGGAAGAAATCACACAAACAGACCAGGAGACCTATATGGATAAATAAAGAACTCCTGGCAAAAATAAAGTACAAAAGGGTAACTCACAAAGCGTGGAAGCAGAGACTGGTAACCTGGAATGATTACAAGGAAATTGCTTGTGTAATCAGAGACCAGGTTAGAAAAGCTAAGGCCCTGACTGATTCAAATCTGGCCAGTGATATTAGAAATAATAGAAAAGGATTTTATAGTTACATAAGAGAAAAAAGAAAAATGAGAGAGAATATGGGACCTCTCCGGAAGGATACAGGTGACCTGGTTACTGGGGATGTGGACAAAGCCGAAACACTCAACAACGTTTTTCCCTCAGACTTCACTGTCAACCACTTGAACCACACCACTCAGTTCACA
>NW_009732508.1:0-411 GCF_000703405.1 Apaloderma vittatum | reverse complement strand
TTCCTTTTTTCCAGAAATAATTCGTGCATTCAACTTGCTCAATAACGACACAGGGCATTTTGGTACATGTAGAAATTGATGGGGTAACACCCTTTCCCAATTCTAAACTTCAAAGGTAGATGGCTGGCTTTCTCTTTGTCTTGTGGCACCAATAATTGACTCACTCTTCTTACTAGAATTACCCTTACATGTATTTAATACTAAGAAGTAGCTCCTGTACCTACCAGAAAATTTATTTTCTCATTCCCCAAGCTGATTATAACCAGGGGCTCTGCTGGGGAGAGTTCCAAATCATTCCCCTTGGTTTCCCTCAGTCTGAACCCAGCACCATCCCGCTAGCTCTTTGCCCCGGAATTCCTTCCAACCCCTGCTGGTTCAGTTGTGGGCATTCTCTTTCCCAGTGTCCCTTCT
>NW_009732507.1:0-522 GCF_000703405.1 Apaloderma vittatum | reverse complement strand
CTGGAAGGGACCTTAGAGATCATTTTAATCCAGCCTCCCTGCCGCCAGGGACACCACCTCTCGACTAGATCAGGCAATACATGGGGACCGAATGGGAATCGAACCCGTGACCTTTGCGTTGTTAGCGCTATGCTCAGCTGACTAAATATGTATGTTTTATAATACCATTTGGAAGCACTTGTACAAAATGTTGATATTTTGAAATTCAAATCTCGAAACATTGTGGATACAAGAACATGTGAATACAATAATAACACAAAAAACATGTAATGAAGCACGATAAATGTACACATCATTTTGCTCAGTAACAGCATATTGTGTTACTTACCAGACCCATCATTCTTACTCCACGTTGCAACTAACTGGTCCAAAATCCACATGTACACTGCTTCAAACAAAATACAATTTTCATGACGTAGATGAGCTCATACAAACTGCACTAAATCATTTTAATGCCCACTGAAACGTGTGAATGACTGTTGTTAGTAAGCCAGACTGAATTTTTTTTGTTTAGCCAAGTGT
>NW_009732506.1:84170-96499 GCF_000703405.1 Apaloderma vittatum | reverse complement strand
TGTCGCTTCTCCCTGCGTGCTTTGCCTCTCTTTGGCTGAATGAGGGATGACATTAGAAGAAGGACACTCTCCAGGTGACTGAAGGTTGCACCTGGCAATGCTGGTCTGGGAGGTGATTTAGACACGTTATGAACTCGATACACCAGCTCCAGATAATAAAAGGAACAAAATGAGGATGACGTAAACCCAGTGGAGCAGACCTTTGGCGATGGTCAACAGCACAACTTCCATTTTGGGACTGCAGCACTGCCAGACAGTTTCTCCTCCATAAATTATGCACTTTGGAAAAATAAGTTCCAAATCCAAAAATATCCCGACATTTTCCTTTTACTTTTGAGTTCAGTAGGACTTTAGAAAAGTGGAGACCCAATTCCTCGGCTGCAGTCTATCTGCTCTGAGGCAAAATTTTCAAGAGTAACCACTTCACTTATTTTCAGAAAAGGCTCGCTTAGGCTCTAACCTTGAATCAGAGAGGCATAAATCAGATTGTGGCACGTCAGCTGAGTTATTTGCATGCACTCTCTTCAATTTGAAATCAACTTAGTTTAGTCCTCTCTGGCAAAGGGACAAATCATGTTATTTTCTCCCAGGAAGTGCCGTGACTTTGAAAATGTTTAACTGAGGAGATTTCCTGCAGGAAACAACAGCAAAAACCAAAACCAAAACAACCCCGAAAACAACAAAGCAATAAAAAACCAACATAACAGTCAGCAGTTCCAAGCTGTTTAGATACAAGATTATGAAGGGAAAACACAGCCTGTAAAACATAGGAAGGAAAAGCATATCTGGAATAGTGAGTATAATTTGAACATTGCATTTCAAGAAGGATGTGAACTGATTGGTGAGAATCCAAGAGAGAGACAAATGGGAGGTCCGCAAAGAGGACCAGCAAGGAGTATCTAGAATTAGTATAAAAATAGATGTCTGAGGGAAGGCATCAGAGCAGTCTCAAAATTGTATACGAGGTGGCTGGTGAAAAGTGATCTTTCAGAAGGAAGAGAAGGAAGGAATCAATCCCACGTACAAAACCTCACAACACCTCCTAAATCCCTCTGGGCTCGCTTCCACATCAAGAGACACTGAGGAGCCACCAGCAGAGATTGCTCATGACCCTGGGCCCCCTAAGAGTACTCCAGGTTTGCACCACGGAGGTTGCAGATTTGAGCTTCACCCTCTCAAGGGTGAGAACGAGGATGGTAAAGTCCTGCCTTGGCCCCCAGCACAAATTTTTTCCAACATCATTAAGAAGCCTTGGACTGATTTTAACAATATGCTCAAATGCAGATCTGGAGAATGTCTTAAAGAAATGTTATCCTATAACTCCACCTGATTAACACAAACTGACTTGATCATGCAGACACCTCTTTCACAAATCTATTCATTTTTTCAGAACATTTATCAAAATAAGTGCAAGATGACCAGCTAAGTACAGAAAGTCCTTCAGCAGTGCTGTATAACTCAATTCATTTTTTTTTTCATGTTATTTTATCCATTCTACATGTTTTCAGACCACCTGAGCTCCTTGGATAAAGACAATATTTTGTCCAGTGAGTCATACAAAATTTTTCCCAAAAGTTTTATTTAAAAAAAAAGTGATGCAGTGAAAGGGCTGTACCTACCCCATCTGTTTCTTCTAACACACTTGCATCAGACTGTTCAGGATGTTTCTTGGTAAGAGCTATTGATGTCAAGAAATGTTGTGATTGAGTGATGTTGCTTGGGTGCATGGCAGCTGACTCAAGAAACATATGTCTCATGTTTTTCTGCCACAATGGAAGTAAGGATGAGACGCGGTCCATCACATTCAGACACGAACACAGTGTCCTTTTCCTAAGCTCTTGCACTCAGCCAAAACTCATTCACCCAAGGGGAAATTCTTGGATCTACCAGAGGAGCTCAGCAAACTCAACAGGAGTCCACAGGGTCAGTTGTGCTTTTGTACTTGATTAGGAAAAATGCTGCAACACTTGTTCTATTTTTATGTTTCTGTACCTTGATCTCACCAATAGCCACAAAATGTAGGTCAAAAAACTCTTTCTAGGATGAAAAAGCATCAAAGAATTATTTTTATTATACAGGTAAAGATTTGGTTGAAGAAATGCCATCCTTACTTATTTTCCGCTTTCTCCTCTACAACAGACTTCAAGAGTAGCTGAATAAATGCCTCCCAGAAACTCACTGCTTACAAGAACAGGAGAAGTGGTCACAGCATTATCAGCATTTTCAAAGTATTATCATCAGTCTTTATGGTGCTCTTGGGAGTCAGTCTCCCTAAAGAAGCAGATGACCTTTTTGATTCTGTTTTTATTTCTTCTAACACATCTGCCTTTCCCAAGTACATTTGAGATGCTTCTCTTCTGAGAAAAGTCACAGGGGAGCTCACAGGGGTAGTTAGAACAAGTTCAGTGTGTCCAGATAGTCCCATAATTCAAAACCTGAGTGCTTTTGAGTTCTCATGCCCTTGGACATATCCATACATCTTTTCTTGCTTGCATAAATGAGTGCCTGAGTGATACTGATAAGAGCTGGGGTATTGTTTTCTTTCAAAGCAGAAACATTTAACAGATATATTCCAAGTAGCTCTGCAAACTTAAGGTATCCCCAACACGCAGAGTTTGCTACTGCTGAAGGTAAAAGCAGGAGTACAGAAGTCATTTGCAGCTGTGCTCTGTGGAAGGGGAATCATCCTCAAGACCATTTCACTTCCAAACACTAATATCTTTTCTTTAGTGTTACTCAAAGAGGAGTTTTCCCCTGAATACAACACGGAAAGCCACATGCTGGTGTTACAAAGCAAACTTTTCCCCTACAGCAGCTGCTGGAAGGTGAAGATACTCTTGATGCTGACAGCCATGGGGATTAGGGGCAACTTGTTGGTGTGTTGTGACTGAGGCCACCCAGTTTATACCTGGACCAGTTGCGGACCGTGGTTTAGATGATCCCGCACTGACCTGGGCTGAACTTCCCTCCAGCCAGGCTCCAGTCTGTGACGGCCACCCCTTCTTCTAGCAGGGTTGCACCTTGTATCCCAGCTTGTACCGACACTCCAGAGCACTTTTTGTGGCAATGGAGCCACTCTGCTCACTCATCCCCCCGTGATGTTCAGGCACCAGAAAACCCCTCTGCAAATCATTTTTGACGTGAAGGCACAAAGGGAGCTCAGTCACCTAAACGTGCCTTAAGTCTTGCTCCAGAGGCATCAAGAGCAGTCAGTCTGACCTCTTCCACTTCCTTTTGACCAACGTGGAAGGAGGTGAAGCTATGGTCCATCTGTTGTCTATGAGACATCTTATCTACACTTTAAGTGCTTGGATCCAGGACCTGTCATTCTTCTTTATGTTCTCATCTAGTTGCAGGAAGCCAAGGGACTGGGCTGTCAGGTCTGGCTTCGGGCTCGCTTTTGCGGCATTTCTTTTCACATCAGTCTCCACCTACTGGGATGTGTTTGACGTGTTTATGCTCTAAGCTAAAAACATTATTACGTTGTGGAACATGAAAGCAAATGTTCATGGGAGGCCTGAGCTTTAACATCTTATTCGACACCATAATTAAATGTCACTATCTTTATCTGTGCAAGTGTTGTAGTTTGAAGGAGGAAATGAATAATATTTTGGCCCTTCTAACAATATTATTTAGAAAGATGGCGACCTAAGTATTTTATAAATATATGCTTCAGGGTCAAATAAACTTCAGAAGAGAAATGAATTTTCATTGAAAAGAACCTAAGCTCAAGCCAAAATTTGAATAGCAAAATAACAAGCTGTACTTTGCCACAGGCAAACAAAACCCCTACTGCTATGCCCACTGAAGATCCATTTTTTCACAGGCCTTGGGTTTTGCCATTTATTGCCACTTCCATCTCCGGTGTAATTTAGTAATATTTCAACCAGTCTGCTGGCTTATAAACATTAAAAATTACGGTATTAGCTTAATTTAGGTATTAGAGGCTGTAACTGGCCCTATGAAGAACTCTAGCATAAAGCATATGAGTCATTCAAACTCTTATACTGTCATTGTGAGCATCTGAATTTATTCCCATTCCGGCAGGCTAGGACAGAATGAAATCCCCTGGGGTTGTTGCCCAGCGCAGACACGGCATGTTGCCTTTCCTAACCTGTATTCCTTGATCCTACCAAACTCCTACCAAAAGGAATTTTAAAGCAAGAAACTTATTATTTTTTTCCAGCTCACAGACTAAAAGTTCAGAAGTCTATCCCTGTATTTTACTCAGCTACATCTAGAGGTGATCCAGGACTCAAGGAACTCCTGGGAGGGTTGAAGAGGTTTGGGTTTCAAGTTGGAAATGGAAGGAGAAAAGCCCCTTGGAAGCTCCTCCATTCTCTATGCTGTTGCAGCAGAGCTGCCTTTTACCCAAAGATGCCTCTTTTGGCCTCATTTTGTGCACCAGCTCCAGCAACCCTCAGCAGTTCATCTCCAGTCTGAAACCCAAGATCTCGTATTATCAGCACTTTGCAGGATGCGATGAGTCTAAAGCACAGCTGTATATTCCTGCTCTATTCTTACACCGTGACAATATTAAACCTCATCAATCTGTATTCTATTTTTAAATTTAAAATACGCTTCCAGCAAGTAAAGGTAAATTTCTAAATGGAACTGTTCTTTTAAAAATGTGGTTTGTGGCCTCGGTGTCTGCCAGTGGCGCTGAACTTCTGTTCACATCAGATTTGAATAAATCTGTACATGCCTGAAAATAAGCTGCTATTCAGTGTCTTGCAGATCATACTTCCAAACACAGCAACACTGAGACTCATTTAAAAAAAAATATCATTTTCAGAGTATCTTCTCTTCAGTGCCTCAGAAACATGGCAACACTTTTGGAAACATACCTGCCACTGTGCCAGAGACTTAAGAAAGATCAATTGCAGTTATGCTCTTAACACATCGTGTTCATTTTTCCCCCTTCCATGTTGACTAGAGCGTTTTTAACAAAGTTATTTGCATTCACATCCCATCACTTAATATCTGCAATACCATACGCTTATGAGACTGTCTATTCTTGAACATCTTCAAGTTTGGAATGAAGCTTTGATTGTAGGACCAGTATTTTTTGACAAAATTCAGGATAGTTCAATTAGGTTTCCTTAATGAAACGGTTAAAATATCTCAGGGAATTTGCACAAAGACTTGTTTTTATATACAGTAGAAATTTAAAATTAGCAAATTTGCTGCTTCTGACACATTTGGTGATGTATAAAACTCCCTTAAACAAAACAGGTTAGTTCATTTCTGTGTGGAAACTGGGGCTTGAGCATCTCTTTCTGCGTTTGATCATGTGTCCACCCACCAGTTCTACTGCTTCACTTAGCTTGGGGAGAACAGGGCAGCGCCTTCTTCTTCACTTTGATCTGTGGTTCTGCTTTAAACCTTCCTTGCAAAGGACCTTAAATCCATAAGTACAGCCTTTAAACAAAGCCACGATTCAATTGCATGCTCACCCATGCACGTAACTGTACTTTGACTTTGGTGGGGTTATGTACCTGTAGATGGTGGCTATTTGGCCATGTGGACCTATTTATTGCCTATTGTGTAAGGTATAGTTGTGACCTGATTATCAAAAGCAATATATAATTTCAGTAGATTTTCCAGAGTGGAAGTTGATAGACCTGATGCCCTGAGGATTTCTTTAGGAGCCCACTTACAGATTCAATAGTCTCCTTCTTAAAATCTCAGCAGTGGAAACCCTCTATCTTCTAAAACATGCTGAAGATGTCTTCTGGGCAACCCTCCCAGATTCTGGGCAATCTCCACCCTCAGGATTTCAGAATTAGGAATTATATTTGCCTATAAGCTGGGTTAATGTGACATCTGTACCTGCTTAAAATCCAGCTGTGGGTCACGCCGAGGTGCACAAAGGTTCTTGGAGCTCATGGACACCCCGATCTGTATGTGCCCAGGCACTGGTAAGTGTTTTAAGGTCTTGCTTGAGAAGTTTGCTAAATTAAAACCTCTCTGCCTCAGATGGGAAATACTAGCTATTTTGAGCTAGTATAGTCACTCAGAAAATAAATGTGTGAGAATCTTTCAGGGAGAACAACAGGAGTCTATGAAAACACTCTGTGATACATGTTTTTCCTCACTGGAATTTTTAATTAATTTGTTGGCCTGAGGCACTTTAGGTTTTCTGGCTTGGGATAAGAACAGCAAGTGATGGAGTAGGTTTTGTCTCAGATTTGTTACAATTTGTGCAGTGCCCAAGGGGCAGTTGCAAATTACCTACTCCAAGGAGCAGCAAGATGGTAGTCACTTAGCGGCTGCGTTATTATAAGACTTTCATCTCACGCTTATTTTCTTTTGGTCTCTGGTGGCACCAGAGACAAATACAGGCAGTGCTGAAGTGCTGATATGAACTCACAATCATAAAAATATGCATAAAATTAAGAATAATCCAACATGAGCAATTGCCAGGCACAGGGGGGATCAACCTGCTCTCATGCAAGAGCTTCATTTAATCCTGAGACCTACTTAGCAACATCTTTATCGTAATCAGGAAGAACTTGACCTGAACAATAGAGAGAAATTTAGTGTGGAAGGACCATTCTACCAAAACAGTCATTCAAGGCCATTATGCTGTCAAAACGGGCCTGAGGGATTTAAATGGTCTATAGATCGTCCTGTAGACTTCTGCATAAAAATAACTTCGATCCTTAGAGATTTGCCATGTTTTACATCTTACCAATTGCCTACACGAGGTGAATTACAAACAGAACAAAAAGTGACAGCGCGTACGTGAGCAGACTTTGAGGAAATACATCCCCAGAATTAATACTAATGTCTCTTGTTGCTTCATAACGTGATTAAATATTCCTCAGAATGGTGCTTTGTTGTAGAGCTTTGACTGAATTTTCTTCCGATATTTATATGGAGCAATTAACATAACTGATAAATTGAACTTTCTCCATCATTGTTGTTTTAAGCTAGTCTACTATGAAAAGAGCAAAGCTGACAACATATCAGATTTTGATGGAATCTATTTTAGGATCAAACCAATCCATATGTTCCTCTGTTGTACACACGTAATCTGAAATACATCTTCACAAAATTGCTAATTTCATCCTCTTTTTTTTCTGTTTTTGGTTCCTAGTTCATTCTGGGATGGTCTGATGCCCTCAACTGCATGAAGTTGTCCTCTAAGGTTTTTCTAATTGTATTAAAGCTGGTGCAGGTAGAAGTGAAGAGTTTGTAGTTGATATGAATAGGAAAGGTAAAATGGAAGACATGATGATGAAATTCCATTCAAAAAAATTTTAAAGGTCTGTTTGGCAAAGTAAAACTGAGCAATAAATAAGTCTATTTAACAACTGTTTTCTTGATACCAGTCTTTGAAAATGTCATCATCCCTTCTGGAATAAAATTCAGGATAGTCTTAGCGGAATAGCTCATTGTCTAGTTTCGTATTTGATAGGAAAATTAGTGCTTGATTCACAGCATTCTTTTAAAACCTTAGCAGGTTGAAAACTGAGAATCACTGCCAAAATTCACAAAATCTCATTAATTAAGGACCTAAAAAGAGCTTTAAAATTCCCCCTGCCTTCCTTGGAGGTGATTCCAGCCCCGCGAAGTAAATGTCATTGAAATGGTTTGAGCTCATGGAAAAATAAATTCTCTTTGACAGAAGAGAAAATTTGAGGGTCCCAGGAGTGCAGGAGCATAAAGTCTAGCCAGAGTGAACCAGATCTGCAATATATTAAGCCTGAATCATAGTACTGAGTCATTCTTCACACTGAAGGAAACCAGCTATTTCGACTTAGATCGTGAGGTCCCCACGCTCAGGTTTTACTCCAGTAATACTCTCATTGAGGATTACGTGTAATAGGTTTACACATTTGTTTAAAGTTACCCACTTGCTGGTCATAATCCCCTGTCTGAGTAAGCAAGAGTAGGGATTAATACTATTGGATATCAAAGGCTTCTCAGACAGGATGAAATGGAAGTGGATGGAGAAATCCACATCTTACCCCAGCTTGGGGTGTGGAAGTGGCTCAGGCCCTCGATCACAGTGGAGGGCAACAGAAAGATAAGTGAATCCAGGAGAACTCCGTATTTCTGCGCTTTATCTGCCTGCGGAGATTGTCCTATTATGTCTTTATTTTCTAGATTATTTTTTTTTCCCCTCCCTGCTCTTAAGCTATGAATGGTGTTTTTACAAAAGGATCTTGGCAGGCTGAAATTCAGCTTGCCAGCGTGGTTTCTTTTGACAGCAGCACAATGCTTGAATTAAATACCAGATGTAGTCTCAGTTCAGTCATTCCCCTAAGCAGATTGGAGACCCAAATTTGAAAGTGCTTGTGTTTTTGGAAGTGGATTGCTTTACACCACTTTCCCGTACCTGCTGTTTTTATAGCTATCTTTACTTGTTACGTTGAGTGGCTTTAGCCTTGCAGAGTTCATACGTATAAAATGTACAGGATATGTGCTTGTGTGCATACACGCATATCATTAGATACAATTGTGTATGCACATATGTAAACGTATTTAGCCAAGTTAGCCTGTGAGGAGCTGGAAAACGTCAGCTCGTTTTATAATGTCTTTTCCCCCTGTGTGTTTTTCTGATATCTAACAAAAGTTAAACCTCCTAACCCTTCTTCCATTCTTTCCTGCATCTGTTTTCTGCAAGTTTCTTGAAGATAAGGGCACTGATTTAATGTCCTCCCTCTTTTTTTTTTTCTGCTGGGTGTGATGTAGATTAAACAACAGGTCCCAGAACTACTGCAATGAGATCTACTGGTCATTCATGAACTCCAAAGGCATCATCCTAACCCCAGGCAGGACAGCGCTGACATATGGCTCTTGCTGCACCTGAAGAGCTATTGCACACATTAGTGGTCACTTTATTGCTAAACAGACCCTTCTGAAAGGGAAAGTGTGGTTTAGGAAGCAACTTTTTAACTTCCTTAAAAAATGCCCTGGTTTTGCTTCAATAGCCCAAGGAGCTTACTACGTACATTGATAATGCAGCATGTGTTGTAATTGTCTAATCGCCAGCATTAATGGCTTCATCTCCACTTACGCTGGATTTGATTTCCTCCTTATAAGAAGTAAAATCATTAAGGAGACATGAGGCTGCCTTAGAGCTCAGGCTCCAACTCCGATTCCAGGCAGGTTACAGAGCTCTCAGTTGTCTCCGTGTCAGTATTTACCTCTTTTTTTGGTCAAGAAACAGAATTCTAAATTCTGTGCAGCTTTCCCCTTTGCTGATAATACAACATTCATAGCGGGCTAATTACTCTGCTCTTCAAAGCGAAAAAACTGTAGCTACTCCAACCCGTGCGACCGTGGCTACTCAATCCCCGGCATTTAATTTTGCAGTTTAATTACTCTGCTCTTTAAAGCAGAGTGATTAAATTGCAATTAAACTGACACCCGAATACGGTCCTGGTCAAACGCAAATAGCAATTCGTTCAGGTCACCTTGTCTCAGTCAGAATCTCAGCACACATCAGCCTTAGAGAAAAGGGATAAAAGCAGCGACTGCAGTTGATTGGCATGAGGAAGAGGAGGACACCCACCAACATCCAGCGTATAAGTCCACTGGTCACCTCATGGCAATGTGTGAATCCTTGGCTTAGCGTTCGCTGCTTCAGCTGTCAAGTGCCATTCGGGTTTATTAAAAGTCATGTAACGCATTGGTGTCGCTGTGGCCAAGCATCGGGAGCTGCAGCTACTGGCCCCACATTGCAGGGATGCACCGAGCTCCCTCCTTCTCAGAGCTTCCAAGATTCCCACTTCTGTCCCTCATCAAAGACAGAGCAGATGTGATTGTCACCTACTGGGTTTTTCTGATGTTCGAGTCAAGTGCAGTAACGAGAAGCCTAACTGGACTGTTCCATGGCAGCCCCACTGCCTGGCAATTCCCATTATAATAATATTCATGGAGGATAAGCATAAATTAAAAGCCGTTAACTAATTAAGGGGATGCAGTTCTTTCTCTTGTGAATGGAGATCAACTGACAAAAGAAGCATCTGACGCCACATGGAGAGTCAAGGAAGAAGCAGACTTGTCCACTCTCCAGCCTGCTGGTTAGACTTCCCCCTGAGCAGGACTAAAGCCTTTTGGCCAAATTAATTCGATGAAGTAGACAAGAACTCTGCTTGCACAGCACTTGGCTGTTCAGGGGCCTGATTGAGCTGGCATTGGGATCAAATCACCGAGATTTGGAGTTTAATTACAAGGGACTGTTTCTATATATTGACCCTTCATCTATGTCAGTGATTAACCAAACGTGGCTCAGAGGGTGCCATGAGGAAGCAGTCCAGAGCTGAGCCATGTTTTTTTAGGAAATTGGTTCATAAGAAAGAAAGAATCCAGGAAAAATCACTGCGATTTATGAACAAATCTCAGATCTGTGAAGGAGAGCTGTGCCAGTCAAGTCCAAGAAACAATTCCGTAAACAGTGTGTCAGTTCTAAGGACTAAGCAAGAAAAAAAATTAAAAATTACTCTCTATGTCTGTGCAAAACTCAGTATGTGCCAAAGAGGAAGCAATAAACACTTCCTATGGTTGGACTTCAAGAAATCTGCATAGTGGGAGTGAATTATCAAAAAGAAAAGGAGTGTGCCCAGAGGAGAGGTCAAATACAGCTAACCACAGGTTGTGCTGAAGACAGCATAGAAACAGAAGTAAATTTGGATGAGAATTAGGCTGCACATCCAGAGTTAAAGCATGAATGTAAGGTCTGTTGACTTCAGGGCTTGATTACATTCAGAGGCATTTTTAAATATTTTGTTGAGCCTTGCTCAGAGCAGACATATCTTTAATAACTGTGCTCCATTGGCAAGCCATTTATAGACATACAATTGGTCTTGCTGTAAAACATGATCAAGCTTCCCTTGTTAAAATGGGTCTATATTCCAGAGGAAAAGAGGACAAGAAAACATTCCCTGACTGACTAGTTAACAAATCCAATGCTCTGCCACGTTTTGCCACTTGTTTCCTTCTGTCCTGAGGTATCAGCGCTTAACTTGTTCTTTAAATTCATTGTTCCCTTTGGGCGGAGTTGTGTCTTTAGCCTTTTGTGCTCTGTGACCTTGCCAAAGGCAGGACCCGGAGCCAGGCTTGGCCGTGGGAAGCCAGGACAGAGATGCTGAGCACACAGAGAGCACGCAGAGAGCACACAGAACATGTCTAGCCCCGAGCTGCAGCACCCAGGGTGCTGCTTACCCAGCAGAGACACTTCCGAAGCCGAGGAAAGCCCCACCACAACTCCACTGAAGGGTTTGGGAACCATCTCCCACTGCAGCCACTGGGCTCCTCTGCCAGAGGCTGTTTGTTTCAGAACATGTTTCAGATGTTTCAGAAAATCCATCTCCTAGATAAGAAAGCACAGTAAGCTGGCTACATTAGCTGGGATTTCCACTGGAATTAAGGGATCAAGTGATCAGAATCCCTTAGGCTCCAGTGCAAACAACAGTCTTTGTACCTTGCATTTAACAGCATTACATTTTTTTTCCCTTCAGCAAAAAATACCAGGTCTTATAAAGCAAACAGATATTACAGGGAACGATATGTTTACCACCTCTGCAGATTTTTGCCATTAAATTTTTATTCATGCTGTGTTAGGTAGATGTAGCCCACATCGTCCTAGATTAGGTTTCATTTATTCCCAAGCAGTTGTGTTTATTTAATTCTCCCCTTTTTCCACATGTGGAATATCTTCGTCCCGCTACTGCTCAGCAGCAGATGTTCACTGAAACCTGATAATACAGTCACAGCAAGGATAGCTACTACCTTGCATGTCAGTGTTTAAAGGAAAGGCTCAAGGTTAGCTTGCTCAGGTTTCACCTTATTTAACTTTCCCTTTTTGTATTAGGCATGTAGTAAGGGATCTCTACTCAAGCAAGCTTGAAAGAAGCTGGGCTCTATATTTTTTTTTGCTTGGCTAGGAAGGAAGTAAAGGAAAGGTAGCACCGCTGTGAGTGGCTGAGACATGATACTGGAACCCAACTGGAAGAGATTAAACACCCTCGCACCCCGGATCTGAGTGTTTATGCTTCTGATTGCTCTGAGGAAACCACGCAGCCGGGATGAGTGATCTGATGCGGTGGCTGGGTTCCTGGCCTGGCTGTTGCCGTGGGGATCATGACTGCATCCCTTCACCCCTTCCCCTTGGGAAGGCATTCTCTGTCCCTGCAGCATGGAGCAGAGTAAAACCTGCACCACCTTCCCCAGGGCTCTGCAGCCTTCCCTGAGCTCTGCCTGTGCCCGCAAGCCTGGAGCAAAGCAGAGGTTCAGCAAGGAGCTTTGAGGTCTGTGCTCTGCTTCTCATTCCCCCTCTCCTCCCCTGCCTCATCTTCCCTCCCTTGCAGACCTCC
>NW_009732506.1:78371-84139 GCF_000703405.1 Apaloderma vittatum | reverse complement strand
CTATTTCACTGTCGTTACAGCTTTCCGATATTACTTTGATAAAACCACTTAATCTCTGGTTTTAGCTGCTGATTTTGCTTTGTTCCATGATGCCACTTCACGTTAGGAGAGAGGAGACAGCTTGCTAGCGAGAAAGAACATCAAGCCAGGGTTGTCATGCTAGTACGGTTCCTGAGCAATACACAAGCTTCATCTCTTTCCCAAGTTGTTCAAGCTTCGTTCTTGCTTGGAAACAAATAGCTGCAAAAACACACATTAAACTCAGCTTTTTTAATCATTGACGCCCAGATTTGGATGCCCTCATTTAAAGTAGCCAAACAGCCTCTTTGGTTTCCCACTGCAGGTAAAGCAGGCAGGTTTGGAAGCAGCTGGTCCAGCCTCTCCCCCTCTGAAGCCCCCCACCACGTGCAGGTCATTTCTGCTGTGGCTCTGCTGCCAGCCCGTGGCATCGGAGCTGCATTTGAGCACTGCCTTGCAGGTGCTGCTACTCGTCTGGAGGACAAAGTTTGTTCACCCAGAGTTTCTCATCATTCCTCAATCTATGTTATTGTCACTCGTAAACCCAGCACACCACAACCAAAAGTAGCAGGGTAGGGGTTTACTGGTTAATTTGGTGAAATCCAGAGATTTCTGATCCCTCGGGATGAGGAAGGAGCACGGTGGTTCCTGGGGCTCACAAAGCTCTTGCATTCTGCGTGCACAGGAGAGGGCAACACATTGCTCCAACATCTGGTCCTGCTGCGGCTGATCCTTGCTCCAGGGAGGATGCTCACCCCGGGACTCACAAGCTTCACGTGAGGCCTGGCCCTTAAACTTGTCTTGACATTTTGCTCCTCTAAGCAAGAACAAGGCAGACATACAGTAACAAGGACTGAACAGGAATCTGCCGGAGCCTCTAGCTCTCTTGGGGAGGTGTTTGCCCTCAGTGCTTTGGGCTGAACTGCTCACGATGCAGAGAGCACACGATGCTGAGAGCACATGATGCGGAGAGCACACGATGCTCCCCAAGCAGAACAGTTGGCACTGCAGAAGGATGGAAAGACATATAGATCCTGCTCCTGCAAGGACTTGGCTCCGAGACAGAGATGCATAAATGACACTCAGTTTGCTGGACCTGAGCCCCGAATTTCTTGTTAGACAGGGCAGTATGTGATAAGAGGATGTGTGCCTTGAGGATGATTGGACTCAGCGATCTTAAAAGTCTTTTCCAACCTAAACAATTTTATGATTTTGTGCCTTTAAGAAATTCAGAGAGGTTCTGATGAGCATCAGCTGAGCCAGCTATGTTTATGAAATGAAGGGTTTCTAGCAAGCTGGTGCATGCCATGGGTTAGATCCTGATACCCACGTGGGACTGGGATGTTGTCACTCCTACACAGTGATGCACTGCACCGGGTTTCCCTCTCCTGCATTTCTGTTGAATAAGTTCACTTCACCCACTTCTGGTTGAGGCCAACATGGGAGGACTCAGCAAGCAGATGGAAGAGGAAAACTACATCCCTGGAAGCCTGTTAACGTTTAGAAGGTCTCTCAAGCGAACAAATAAATTGCTTCCACAGAGGCCAGCTCTACAGAGGTTTGTGGGCAGGTAGGAGTCCCTGTCTCATGTCCCTTGCTTTTTGATTTATAGAAGAGGACGATGGTGCGCTGGGTCTGTGTAACACACTATCTGTGGATATGTTTTTGTGCACGCTGGGAAAACTCCTTCATCTCCCCCTGCCTCCCTTCATCTACGCATGACAGAGCTGCTCGACTTTGCAGAGGCAATGTGAGGATAAGAAGGATCAAAAAAAAAAATTATGCTGTACTCGTTCACCATAGAAATAAGAGGTGACAAAAGAATTCATACTATTTTTTTTCTTTGTGCGCACGAAGCGTAGATGTGATGGAGCTGTTAAGACTCTCCCACTGGAGTAAGGCTTCATCCAGTTATTTGCTAATGCTTGCCAACCTGATTTCAGTGGTCCAAATGGCAACATTCCCAGGCTACTCAATGCAATCAGGGTAATGGGATGGAGCTCTTCAAAAGCACACAGAGACTGGCAAACCGGGGCCTTTTGTCTCTCCCCAAGAGGTGAAAACGGAGGGGTGACCCAGGCGTTTGCGCTGCAGCTGCCTGTGCCTCTTGCTGGTGTTCCATCTGTAAACGCTCATCTGCACGACGAGGTTGCTCTTCTCTCTCTTTGGTGACACTGGCTGTAGCCAATTTTTGTAGTCTGGCTGTGGCTTCTTTTCCCCTTTGAGTATCAGGGAGGATCATTTTCTTCTACCCTGCAAAAAGTCTTTGCTGACAGTGTGAAGTGTTTATAGCAAGAAGGACCATTTAAGTGTTTAAGACAGCACGTCGCATCAGAAAAATCATCTTGGCATGTTCATTTTGTAGCCAGGTGTCCTATGTGCCAGCCTAGCCCATGATACATGCTGTGAGGGCTATTAAAACACTATCATTCACCTTTTGCCAGCTGTTCTTGTGCTTCAGGAGGAGTTCCCTGGGCTCCATGCTGAATAAAGAGGATTCCTGCAGCACCACAGTAACACTCCCATCCCCAGATGCTGAACCTAAACATTTGGTTTGTGGCTAAAAATCCATTTTAAAGACAGCATTTGGTTTCGATGGAGTGGTGTTAAAATGTCACACACTATATTTTATGTCCCCTTTTCCCCAATTACTGATTAAAACTAACTCAGCTTCAAAAACAGGCACCTGTTTCATCCATCTCTGTTACTCACACTTGGCATTTATGGCAGTGTCTTTAGCCCAAGATCCTCAAAACACAGCTCTGTGTTATTAGTTTTCTCATTTTTTACATATCAGGATGGCATGAGGAGGGGCTTACTCTCTTGTTAGCATCCACTAGCTCAGAGCCCTGACAGGAGGGACAAGGCTCAGGAATAGCAAGAAGGAGCCTCAATAATCCTCACAGAAAATTTTGTTGTCTCCAGCAGGCAAGGGTGCAGGAGGCTGTGATCTAACTCTTCCCAACTTGTGGCAGGATGCAGGTGGTTTCATTTCATCCTTCTGAAAGCTTCTCCTCTCTGATGCTGAATGTTCAGCTGGGTATTTAACAACTGGGTTGCACCTGAGATGGTCGAGCCCAGCTGACACCAGCTCTGTGTTTCAGTCAATTCAGTCAATGCGGTTGTAATTAACTTGGCTGGTCCTTGCTTCGCCACCCAGGACTGCCAGTATTTTTCCTCCCAGCATGAAATTAAAAAACAATTAGTAGTAAATTATCCACTGGCTGCAGGAGTTGCTTGTAAAACCCAAGCATGCAGGCCCTGGAATTTGCTTCTGACTTTCTTGCCAGGTCGAGGTTTAAAAAGCTGAATTTCCTGGAAGTTTTCCTTTCCCATGCTCCCTGCACCTATAAGGTGATGGAGTGCCCGTAAAGGCAGTGAGGATAGGTCTAAAGGACATTACTGATGCTGCCGTGTAGCACAGGCAAGCGTAAGATGTTGGAAAGGGAAAAAAGGCAAGGAGTTGCTCTGCTCCTCCAACTCTTAACCAAGAGATGTTCCCGTGTGCATCTGTACAGATGTTCTGATGCCCCTAAAGTGGTCCTGCCAAGGGTGACCTGCACCCTCACAAGCTTGGAATTTGTAGGTGCAGATCAGGTTGAGGAGACCTTGCTCAGCTTCTCTGATGCTTTCCTCCTTGTCTTCCAAGTCTCTGCATTATCTCTGGCGTGTCTCATGTATATTAACGAATTTATCCTTTATCCTGGGAGTTAGAGAAATGGAATTACTATTATTTTGGAGACAGATGATATAATTTGTTTGACATTCAATGGGGAACTGAACATTGATCTTCTACCTTCCAGCTCTGCACTGGAAAACCTGCCCATCTCCCTTCTCATTATTTTATCTCCCTTGTAGCACGTAGAGTCCAAGCTGCTAAACACAAAGCCTAGGTTTAACCAGAACATGGTCTTCTCCCAGAGAGGTTAAGTCCAAGTTTGGAGCACCAGCAAGCAGATGGCTACAGCAGACAGATGGGCAGCACAGGGTTTGCTGTTTCTTGTAATGTTTTATTCAGCCCACGTCAGTTATCAGCTGATCTGAGTTTTATCCTGGATCTTGGACACCGTTAATTATGCTTCAGATTGATTTGCGCCAAACAGGAAAGCTTCTAGCTTACAGGAATATGCCTAAAAAATGGCAAAGATGTGATGAGAAGCTGGGGACAGCCAAGGACAGAGGAAAAAAAAAAAAGCCAAGTCCTTGGTGACTCCTGCATTGCAGGGAAAGCACATGCTTGGGTCTGGAAAAATTGATGCGTGCTGGGGGTCTGTGCCTCTCTGGTGCTTTGAGTCAAGCCACATCCCTGAATGGGGAGGGCAAAATGCAGCATCGCTCTCTCCGTGCCCCCTGTTACACCCTCTGACAGCAAGGGTACATGGCAACAGGCATTTTCATGCTCTCGCTCTCCCTGGCTGGTACTTCCCATGTTCTTACCACCTCCGTACAGGTAGAAAAAAACACAACATGCTTCAAATATGTAAAGCCCAGCTCTTCCTACCCCCACCCCCAGCAAAATACCAATGTGGTGATGAAGGCTGACTATATTTATCTTTGAAAGAGCCTTGGACCAGAATTAATTCCTGCAAGCTGCTTTTATTAAGAGAACACTATTTCAGATGGGGAAACAAGGCTTGCAATTATTTAATTAGAAGCCCAGTGCCAGACAGCGGAACAGGATGTGCTCTGGGCTAATCACGGCAGGTTTCGCAGCTCCCCGCTTACGCCACGGTCCCCTCCTTTAGTGTGGCTCCAGGCAGATGCACAGGAGGGCAGGACCAAAGCTACAAATACATCACAACGTGTTTTATTCCCCCGTGAGCTACGCCCACTTCCAGCCTCTTGCATCATCGACCATATATTGTGATTGAATTTTACATGACCTCGCTCTCTCTGAGAAAAAAGGGCATGAAACGGGACAGGCCATTGCGGCGCAAATCGTAGTCACTTCAGCTGACAAACCGAAAGATTCTCAGGTTCTATTTTTTTTTTTAATATATATTTTTAAATCCCTGAGAGCACTAGGGAAAACCCTATGGACTCAGTCCGAGTTGCTCCAGAAGAAGCTTTTTGTTTTTTTTCTGGGCAAGTTTCCTAGCTGCAATACTCAGCCCTAAAGTGATTTTGTGGAATAGCTGGAGCTCCCCTTCTGTGGGAACAGCTCGTGTGCTGGAAGGTCAGGGGAAGATCGTTGTGCACCTGAAGAAGGTGGAGGTGGGTCACACATGGCGAGGAACAGTCTGGAGACAGCTTTCCCTGCCACGAGTGAGTGGCAGAGAGCGGGCAGGGCTTCGGTGCTTTCCTCCTGTGCTTCTGTTCATCGCTGTCTGCCGAGAGCCAAGGTGACCTTCCTCCTGCAGCCGTCAGCTCTTCCTCCCCAAGCCCCAAACCTCCTAAAATTGTTGTGCTTTCTTAGGGGAAATTCCTCCTCTAGCTTGGTGCAGAGCAGAGCTCAGGCTCACTGTTTCTCTCTCAGCCCCACCAGTTATCGCCACCGTTCATGGGATGCTCCTGTGAAAGGTTGGGCTGCTTTTGTGACGTTTAGACACCTGGTCACACTTCGTGTGGATTCATTGTCAGGGGGAAAAAAGTGGCATTTTTCAGCCCCCAAAGCCATGCCTATAAATCGAGGAACCTGGGGAAAGATTGCTATGTATCTTCTCTTTCCATCTTTTTCCCCCCCTTTGATTGAAGGACTCACACTAGAAATAAGTGACCTTTTTTGTGAGATTTCTGTTTCTCATGAGCTC
>NW_009732506.1:71457-78340 GCF_000703405.1 Apaloderma vittatum | reverse complement strand
CCTCGCACCCCCCCCCCCCCCCCCGAAACACTCAGCCTTGCAGAGCCCTTCTTCTTCATTTTTGAAAGAGATTATGCATGATTTACTGCTTTGCCCAAATCTCCAGAGCGGCTCTTGTCATTGTCTTCTTTGGCATCGTTATTTATCATCGTTTCCATTCTTGCTGAACCTGAGAAAAAGAGCCCCGTAGTGAATTGCCAGGCAATTGCACAAAGCAGGGGAGTGAAGCTGGCAGGGAAACAAAATGGGAATAATCAAAATAATCACCTGGAGTGATTAGCATAGCTTTCAAGAGAGCTGGCACCGATCACCATCCCCAAAGCTTGTTTCTCAGTACTTTAAGGCAATTTAACCAGGCAGATGGAGTTTGTCTTATCAGATAGAAATGCAAGCCTGCTTTTGGGTGAAGGAGATTCCAGCTCAGACCTTTTAGAGTCTTCCTCCCTCTTGTGAGGTTAAGGTGACGGGCAGAGGCACGGTGTGGAGATTTATTCTGCTCTGCGCTGACTTTGCAGCATCCCCTGCAAAGTGCTGAGCTGACAGTTCCTCAGCTGGCCCCTGGAGATGGGGCCAAACCAGGCATTTGCTCCCTCCGCTTCACCAGGCAGATATCAAAAAAAGGATGCTCCTACCTGGGAAAAAGGGTTATTTTTAAAGTGCACAAACATGTAGTCTTCCTGGGCTGCTCTGCCCATACTGCTCCGTGGCAGGTTAATCTGTTCCACTTCCCAACAAGGCTCCTGGAAATGAAGCGCGATAAACTCTCTTCCAAAACAGGATGGTAATTGCTAGCTTGGGCTTGGCTGATGTCTCTCCCAGCAGCTCTGATCTACTCTTATCCATCTCAGGGCTTTTTTTCCCTTTGGTCACATGAGGGCAGTGGTTCTTTCGTATTAATAGCCGGAAAACGTTTCCAGTGGGACCAGGAGAAAGTGGGGATGACTGACTGATTGCCTGGTGGAGGTGGGTATGAGGAATACGGGAAATAATGGAGCAACAAGAGTAATCATAACTAGATAATTTTAATAAAACTTTGTTCCAAATCTTAATTTATTAATATATTCAGAATTAACTTAATCTCTTGTTGTAACAGTAGCTGGCAAATGTTTGTTAATAGCATCAAATATCCCAAATTTACAATTTCCTCAATTTTTAGTGTAAAGTTAGCTTGGAAAGCTCAGCAAAGCAGAGTAGCTGTTGGGAAAAGAGGTATGAGAGGGCTGTATTCCTCCAAGAGTTCTTCACTTTCTTATATTGCCTTCTAATTGTGCTTTATTACTACAAGGCTGGGCACCTGTTTTGCAGCAGGGTGAGTGGAAGGACCTCTCGAGAAGACGGTACCACTAGAGGCCACTGTTGTAATTCAACAAGACTTCGAAATTAAATACTGCTTGTTCAGCTTCTAATGAACTATTCGGTAGGTACAGCTCATGGAGCCAAGAATTTTATTTGTTTGTGTTCCTTCTCTCTAGCTCTAAAGGGAGAGTTTGCCCAATCAGCTGGAGGTTTTGCAACGAGGGATAAACAAATGGTGTCAGCTTGAATACTCAGCAAAAATCCACATATCCCGAAGATCACAGAATCATGGAATGGTTTGGGTTGGAAGAGACCGTAAAGATCATCTACTTCTGCCTCAGTTTTGCTGGTGAACTCAAAGCCAAAGGTGATACTTGGGGAAATCTGGAGCCATCTTAACCAGAATTGCCACAAAACCTTACAAAATCAGGCATATTTTACATGTTATAGATGCCAGGATTTTTCCCCTCAGTGCTATTCTGTCTTTTCCGTCCCTGCTGGGTTTCAACACCTCTCTCTTTTGCTAGGCTTGCTGGCATGCTGGCACCTCCAGACTTGAACCCAGAGCTTGCAGAAGCAAAGCAGGAGCCTTTTGCTCTGCAGGGAAAAAAAAGACTGAGCCCTGACGAAGCAGCAGTTTGGACTTTGAGCTGTTTCTTTGAGGAAACGCCACTAGAGGGGAATAAAGGTCTATAATATTTCCTAGATTTGCGATGAGCACTGAAAAGCCTCCCACCGCGCCCGTCTGGAGATGACTTCTGTGCCAGCAGCATGTGAATGCTTTTCCTTATCTGTGACAAGAAAAAATCTCAAACAGTTTTATTAATTGCATTTGTTAAAAGCAAAGAAGACTGAAAGCAATTGTTCCCAAGGATCTGTGAATTTAACTAAACACTGACAACTACACCAGGTGAAAAATGAAGAGAACAACATAGCCTTTGGCAATACTTTTCCTGATAACACTATAACACTATCTCTAAATTGGGTGTTTGTGATATGCATGGAAGGTACACGTGTTAAAAAAAAAAAAAAAAAAGGGAAAAAGGAAATTAGTTCCAAATCATTCATACTTTATGTGAAGAGCTTCATAAATGAAGTACAAGATCATTTCTTTGCAGTTTGTCTAGAAATAATAAAGGTTGATAACGTGATTATTAGGTTATTCATTATGGAGGCATCATTCATTTGCAATAATCTGGAGGCGTTAAAGCTGAAGATCTCTAATTATGACGCTTTTAGAGGAGACATACATAAAAGAAAAGTAGAGGGTTGCTTGCAATTCTCTTCATGAAATGAGTTCCTAGATGAAAAGGGAAGGGTCAGAAAATTAGTTAGTGGATTAATTAGTTTAGAGAAAAACTGTAAATTATCTCAAAAAAAAATAAAATTGGAAGGCTTTAATGCACTGAGAGGGCTTGCAATGTGTAGAATCATAGTAAAAATTTGAATTTGAAAGTGATCTGATTAGTGTGATGGAAACTCTTTGGATGTGAAGAAGCGACAACTAGCTAACTGAAAGACCTAGAAGATCAGATACAGCCCACAACTGGACTCGGTTTGTGTCTCCTTTGCAAGAGGAACTCAAATTTGAATTTATCTCTTCGCTGTGTGATAAAGCAGCAGATCAATGCTTTGAATCATGAGCTCCCCAAACAGCTTTGGTGTGGTAACCTCACGTCCAAGTTGGGGTTTGGACCTACACGCCAAGTTCTTAATGGCACACAACCCAAAGGGTAGGGAGATTCTTAGACTGGCTAAGGTGTCATCCATCTTCATCCAATGTCAGGTGTCACCTATAAATTGAGCAGTCCACCAAAGGTCTTCTCCATTTATTCCTCTTCCTCAAACCTGTTTTGTCCCTCCCAAAGTATTTATGTGGCTTCATCTCATCCCTCCCAGAGTGGGAAAATACCCACAGGGAAAGTGAAACTTCCATTTGTGCTGCAAACACATCTTAAAATCATCACAAAAATACAGCCCTGTGGCCATGCTGAGCTTTTTTTGAGTCTCAATTCTCCCCCCAACGTTTGTATCGCAACTGCCAGAACACGCTAAGCAATGTGGCCCCACAGAAGCGACATTTGTTCCTTCCGGCTTGTTGAAAATGGTCCCTGCCCTCCCACCAAATAGGAGTGACCTCTCCTGGGATCACCCTGGTGGGTGAGGACACGGCACATCTCTTCCCCAGGCACCCTGGACATGTTTGTTTGGGACCCCGAAAGTGAGTCACCGTGGAATTATGTTTCCCCAGAGGACCGCTGGACGCTAAATCTCCATGTAAATCAGCCAAGAGTTACTGTTTATCTTTTATCAGGGTAATGGGAAAAGTTTGAGCAAGCCGGCTAGATTCAGGGTGAAGTCAAACTCCCAAACTTTCTCTTAAATTAGGCCCGGCGGGGGCGTAAAAGCATCCTTAGGGACCACGGAGCTCTGCAGAAAATTATGCCAGCTCCACCAACTCGTGTTCATTATCAGTGTCGCTCACTCATGTCACCTCCACAATTATTTTAGGACCTGTCACCGGTAACATTCTCCCACCAGCAAATGTTTCCAGCTTGCTTTAATGGGGAGGCTGAAGTTCGAAGCAGAAGTTACCTCTGCACCTACTCCTTCGCTCTGACTGCCTTTTCACACCCCTGTGAAAAGAACGAAGAGAAGGGTCCCGCTGTGTGCCCCCGTCTGGCAGCTGACGGGGAGCACTGAGGAGGAAGGGGGGTGGGAAGCTTTCCAAATAGAGGAATAGAGGTGGGGTGGAGAGGCAGCAGACCCAGGGCTGGGGTCCGTCATGCAAAAACTGATATCCACAACCTCTAAAATTTGAGTTAAATCCATGTCAGGCTTCTGTGGAGGTGCTAATGGTGTAGGGAGAGGACAAAGAGGAGGTAAGCCCCTGTTGTGAGGCTGTCATCCAGATCCTGGCGGGTGATCAGCTTGGATACACGTTTATTAGCTTTCAGAAGATTGTTGGAATATCTTGGAAGATGGAAGAAAAGACCAACATCATAGAAGCACACAATAATACAGGTTGGAAGGGACACTTCCACCCCCTAGTCTCTAATCCAGTCCTTTGCTCAAAACAAGTATAACCTCGGGATGAGATAACCTTGCCCAGGGCTCACCTGGATAAGTGTCAAATAGCTCCCCTGGATGAATGCTCCACAGCTTTCCCCTGCCCCTGTGCCAGGCCTTCACCTCTTGCACTGGCATCGTTTTTCGCTTGCATCTGCTTCCTCTCTAGCTTCAAGCTGTGCCTGTTGCCTCCTGCCCGGGCAGGGGCTGGCTCCATCTCTCCTAGAAGCTTCCCCTCACCAGCTCCTGGCCACCAGCAGTCCCTTCCTGGCCAGTGCAGCCTCTGCACAGTGGCAGTCTGTCCCACACTTCTTCTTGGCTACTTCTGCTCTGAAACAGCGGAGGCTGCGAAAGGCTCTGGCTGCAGCACGAGTTCAAATGTGGATGTGCCAGACGAGCCACCGTCGGAGGCTCCAGGGATGAGACGTGTGCTGGAAGGGAGCAGCTTTGATTAAGTGGATTATGCTGGAAATAAGCACCAGACAAAGCACTGAAATGTTGACATGAGCTATAGCAATGAGAAATGGCAGTGATTAATAAGCTGCAGTGCTGTAACTAATCAGTGTTTGCAAGCACTTTGGACCTGGAAAGCATCTGCTGAGAACTATTCGCTGCGAACATTTCCTATATGATGTTGACAAATCATATTGATATCTTCACAACGGGGAAAGGGGCCAACAACTCCTTCAGTGGAAGGGATGTTTTAATGATGTTTTCCTCTCTTGGGCACACCGCGCCCTCCTCACAGGCTGCAGGATGTTACCCATCCCTTGGCCCATGGCTCTGCGTGCGTGAGGGGTCTGGGTTCCTGCCATGCCTTCGGCCCCCAGCATGTCTCTAGCACCCCCAAATCTGCACAGGCCCACTGGCCTGGGTGCAGGCAGGGTGGCTGTGAGGTATATTGGCCCCCAGGAACCTCCACGTACATGAGCTGGAGCCAGGATTTCAGTTGCATCTCTTCCATCATCTCCCATGCCATTCTCCAGCAGCAGGCAATCTTGCTGGGTCAGCATGAGCAGCGCACACAGGTCAGAGCCCGTTATCAAATTTTCTTTCATGCCAGCTTGAACTGGAACTAAGTTTTCTAGAGAAGAAAGTACAATTTCATTACTGTATAAGCCAGCAAACAAATAGCTGCTCACTTGGGAGAAACCTCCATCCTTCTGGGAAATATTTCTGAGTTCTTGGAGTAGAACCGATGGCCCCCCTCCCGCCTCCACCAGCGCAGACATCCCACCTCCTTCCCCAGACACCCCGTCCTGAGACAACAGGTGAAAAGCAAGTTCACGACGAACTTTTTTCTTCCTCCAGTTTCCCTTTTCTCTCTCCCCTCACCCACCATCTCACCCGCCTGCCTTTTGTGGTGTAACACATGTCAGGGTTCATGTAACAAAAAGAATTTCCAATGTCAGACAAATAATTTTTCCATCTGTGGTTTTGTTGGGTTTTGTGTCTTTTTTTTTTCCTTTCCTCTCCATCTTATATTTTTTTAACGGAAGTGGCATCTGCGAGGTACTGGCTGTAACCAATCTGCCCAGGAGCCGCGCGGTTCATGACCAGCAGCCCGCGGCCGCGATGCCGGTTTTGGCTGCTCCAGCTGTTGTTATGGGGAGGGCACGCATCAGTTCAGCTGACAGCTGCAGGCTCACAGGGAAAATGAAAGTTGTTTTTTCCTGTTCAGCAGTTGTCTTCTCCTTCCCAGCTCACCCTGATGGGGTTTTCTAGTAATTGGCTAAGGTTGAGAGTCGTGAAAAACATGCACAAGTGTCTTCTTGACATGGATCAGGTCTTGTTTTGCCTCCTGTCCCTTCCCAGACAAAAGCAGGTGTGTATGTGGCTTGTGTGGTTGGGAAATGCTTGACACCCTCTGCTCTGCGTTGTAATAATTCACATCAAATGCTGAAGGAGCAGGCACTGAGGGAAGAAGGTCTTTCAGGTCCAGCCTTGTAAATGTTTCTGTCAAAACTAGCGCTGAGCAGCAAGAATTAAGGAATTGGTGTTGCTTCCCTGGAAAACTGTTAGAGGTGGGCTTCACTGGGCAGCCCTTGCCTTTCCTTCTGCTGATGCAGAACCAACCAAAGCGTAGATGTTGTGCTGAGGGAATGGTTTAGTGGTGTGGGTAGGACCGGGAAAAGGTTGGACTCAATGATCTTGAAGGTCTCTTCCAGCCAAAAATGTTCTATGATTCCGAGGGTGTGTAGGAGAGATGGTGGTAATGCCGCCAGTGCCATGGCCGTACCACCGGGTACCCACACACCCTTCGTTCCCCTGCCCCTGGCCCGGGGAAACGTCCTCTGGATGTGCAGGACTGGGCAGGGTTTTCACCCATTGACAAACCCGAGAAATACAGAGGCCGACTGGCACAGGTCCAGTCTCGTTGCCTGCCCAGGTCTCACTGAAGGCAAGAAAAGGCTTTGTCAGACCTCGTGCAACATGTGTGTGTTATTAAAGGCCTGTTAATGAAGATAAATCTCTAGGTATGCACTGAAACCCTACCTGCACAACGTAACAGCAACAG
>NW_009732506.1:57324-71304 GCF_000703405.1 Apaloderma vittatum | reverse complement strand
CACAGCCCCACATGGCCCCCCGCCCCCGCGTTGCCATCGCAGCTCTGCCCTCCACGCGGGCACCCGTGGGTGCCACCCCGGTTACACAGCCCCCAGCCTTGACAGCGGCTCCCTCGCCTTCGAAGGAGGGTCTGATTTCTCGTTAAATGCCTCTGCGGAGGTGGAAATGCTCTTTCCATCACATTCCTGCCCACGCTCCTCCTGTGAGATCCCACACACGTGGCAATCAAAGCCAGGAAGACTTTCAGAATGTTTCTCACTGCGTTCTTGCCCGTGATGGGGTGGGAGAGGACCAGGGCATTTACAGCTCTCCGTGCCCTCCTCTGGACTGCTCTGAGGTGTCCAGGGGCTTGCACCGACGATGGGAAGGGCAGATTGAGCGCTAGCGTTTGCCACGTACTGCTTTCTAATCTGCGCCGTAGGCGCAGGAGGAAATATTTCTTCCCAGCAGAGTATCACAAGGCAAAAATCAAAAATATTTGTTTATTTTTCCAATAAAGGCACCACAGGAAGGATAATTTCCCACATGCTAAAATACAGACTGTATCACACTAAGAAAATGGAAGGAAATAATGCTTGTCTATTCCTCTTTAACTGCCAAGGCATTTTCAAGCATCCTTCCTTTATTAAATGCCACATGAGACCTTTTTTCAATACTACTTGAAAGAAAGGTACTTTATTAGGCAAATATAATGAAATAACCATGTGTTGTTTCTCACTTCATGGCAAATGTTTCTATTTCCTGACGGTATTGATTCCAGATCAAAAAATGTTGCTTTATCCCAGTACCACTTACCTTTCACACAACCCGTTAAACTCAGCCTAAGAGCTGTGCAAAATTTCCTTTTCCATCAAGTTCCCCTGACATTTTTCAGTACAACACTTGCGGAGTCAAAATATATTACCTGAACTCAAATATTCATTCCAGTGCAATGTATTCTCTCTTCGCATTTCCTTTTTCTGTGTCCAACCATTTGCACACCCATGAAAAGAGAATTTCCAGCTTAGGTTGTGGGGAACAGATGACAAAGTACATTTGGGGGCAACTTTCTTCGAGATTTGCAAGGCACTGGTGCTAACCATGCGTCACCCAATAGTAAAAGATGGAAATCATAAAAACTTCAAGTGTGGAGTGCC
Organism: Apaloderma vittatum; assembly: GCF_000703405.1. NCBI lineage: Eukaryota > Metazoa > Chordata > Aves > Trogoniformes > Trogonidae > Apaloderma > Apaloderma vittatum. The sequence goes on along the minus strand of NW_009732506.1, from coordinate 70,167 downwards.
CGCAAAGCGCTCTTCTTGAGAGCTGAAATACTAAGAAGCTGTGGCTCCATCGATACCCTGGGCCAGCAGAAGAGATTTCCTCTATAGAGGCTGCTTGAACTCGTTAACTGATTACTATTTCCATGCCACATCTAATGAACTATATCATTTGGGGGGGTACGTTCTTTCAAGCTCGCATTAACAATTTCCCGTGGAAACCACGTTGATCGTGTTGCTGATGGAAATGAAGCTGAATGTGAAAGCCTTTGTCACATCTGTTGAAAAAGTGAATTTCGAATGATGTGCGGTTTTATTTTCCCTCAGATAAGCATCCAGAAAGCCAAACATTCACACGGACTTGCACAAATCTGATTAAGACACCAGGAAGGAAATCCTGCGACGGTGAAATCAGGTGCCTTCCCCAGGGTATCTCAGTGCTTCATAATGATTTCTGATGAAGAAAAGAACGTCAAGACTTTTTTTTTTGAGGCACTCTGACCACCGAAGGAATCACTTTGGATGGCTCCGCACACTCACACATTCCAAAATCATTGGGAAAACCAGGGTGTGCTCAATACCTCTAGATCTTCTAAATCCAGAGTACACCCTGACAATCTTAGGCTTGGGGAAGGTGTCTTTGGTACTGCAGCGCCTGCACACAGCAGAGAATGGATGGACTAAGGGAAGGACTTTCCCATTTCTGTTTGACCTCTGGTGCACAGTGATGCTTTGGAGAGCCAAGTGCAGGCATCTTCCCAGTTACAACCCTCTGCGACCACCCAATATCATAGAATCGTAGAATGGCCTAAGCTGGAAGGGACCTTCGAGATCATTTTAATCCAGCCTCCCTGCTGCCACGGACGCCACCTCTCGACTAGATCAGGCAACACAATATCTCAAACCTCTCGTGTTCCTGCTTTGGTGTGGTGTGAGGTGGTCAAGAGCCAACTCCAGGTAAAGTCAGTGATGACTTAGAATGCAAAAAGAGGTGGAAAAACAGCTGCTACCCCTCTCCGTCCTGGACAGCACAGCATGGCTGGCTCCTTCAGCCTAAGGCAAGGGCAAGGAGGTAGCTGCTCTGGGTGACAGGAGGATAAAAGAGCCCTGAAGCATGTGTCACCTCCCTCCCCTCTCCCACTTCCCTTCTGGCCAGAAGCAACAGGCTCGTTGGTGTGGATCACTCAGCCTAGCTGGCTGCCTACTGCAGCACTGCTGGATCTTCTTCCTGACCTTCAGGATCAACTGGCAGACTCCAGGCATGGGAGAAAGATTGAGAAGAGCCAAGTTAGACTGGGAGAAGTTGGAGGACCCTGGGATTACTTCACAGAATCTCTCTTGCATGCCCTTGGGGTTTTCCTCCAGCTCTTGATTTTGCTGCCAGGCACAAGGAGAGCAGCCACCCCTGCCTCTGCGCGGAGTGGATCTCCATCACAGCTGGAGTGGATCTCCATCACAGCTGGACTGGGTGATCCCGTTCACGTCGGACACCCCCCAGCCTTTCCTGGCAATTGCTGCTCACGTGTGCACCCAAACACGCTCCGATCCATGCCCTGTGCTGCATGACATAATCCCGTATCACTTACTGCTTATTTCCTTCGGTCTGTCCCTTCTAGCCTTGTTCAGACACACACAAATTCTTCACCTCCTACATCAAATGCGTTCCGACCCACTTCCTCCAGACATTGACTGGGGAGAACTTGGCACCAAGGGCCCACTGCATATAAGATGACTTTTTTTGTTGATTTTAGCGGTTTTAAGCCGTTGATTTATTTAAGGCTCCAGATCTTCTCAGCATCACCAAACATCTGATGATTTTATTTCGATTGCCTGGTTATTCATGGCCAGCCTGCTTTTCCACTCACCCAAGCCTCTTTCAGTTATGAAAAAAATGAAATGGTGGATGTTTATTTTATCTCTTTTCCCTAGAGAAGGAGTTTAATAATTTAGCAGCAGATATGAAACTGCTCCATGAGGAGTAATTTGTTTCAGGGGGAAAAAAATGAGATGATTTTTTTTCTCTCTCTCTCCCAGATCCCCATATATAAAGGTATGGTTTGCTTTGGATCATATTCACTCTCTGAAGACTTGGTTTTGCTATTAAAATCTTTATTTCGCTACAGATTATTCTACCATTCCTTTGTCTCTCTGCTATTAGTCTGCTTTTGGTATGCAGCTGTCACCATGGCTTTTAGTAACCTGCTTTCTATTGGTTCCCAGAAATGGTTTATATCCCCTTAGAACAAGCCAATAAAGGATTTCAGGTGCTTTTTAACCTGCCAAATGCAGCTCATCAAGAGAAGCATGGAAAGGAAGGGCAGGAAGCAACAGAATTTTTGTCACAACTTATTTACTAACCCTGTATTTTGAGTTTATTACTTACTTGGGCTCTTTAAGAGGTTTTTTTTCCCCTTATGAAACAGCAATTCTGCGCTTCTGGTGACCAACACAGGGATGGACATGTCCAGTGTCACCAAGTGAAGGATACCCGTGCTTGTTGCCCACGTGCATCCAGAACACCATCCCTTCTGCGAGAGCAGAGCTCAATAACTGCATTTCTAGACTGGGGACTGTCAAAGGCCCTTATAGAGGTTTCCCAGAAATTTTAAAGGTTTAATGGCCTCTGAAATCACCAAGATCTTCCAAAGATCTATTCTCAGGAGAGTTGTAAGAGCTCGGTATCTTGCCAGCCTCGACGTCTCTGTCAAAGGGGGCTGAAGTTGACTGAGTTATTGCAGGGGAGGCAGACAGACGGGCGCATTCACGGCCACACAGGGCTCCTTTCACCAGCCAGGTGAAAAAAAAAAAAAACACACACAAAAAAATTAAAACCCAAACCCTGCAAGTCCACCCTCCGCTCTGCTCCAGGATCCTGAGCCCGGCCCCGATACGCAGGTCCCCCTTCTTCCCAAGTGTGAGACCCCCCTCCCTGAGGACACCCCACGATCCCCTCGCAGACTCCTGATGGGAAATAAATTAAATAAATAACAGGTCCTGTAAGTGCTAACTCCTAGAGAGTATCGCTTTTGGCAAAGCCGTTTCGCATTCTGACCGAATGGAAATTCTTCTTTAATGCAGAGAGTTGGATTTTTATTTATTTTTTTTTCAGTACTTGCGGCTTCCCCCCCTCAGTCGTTTTCAATGTGCGGCACATAATAATATGAAGCTAAGGACACTGTTCTGATAATTCCTCGAGCAGCCCTAGAGAAACACTATCCAGATGTGTTGCTGTTTTTCTGCAGGGGAATGCATTGTGCATGTCAAAAAAAAAAAAAAAAAGAAAAAGAGAAGGCAATTTTCCCCCCTCTACTTGGCCTTCAGTTTTAAATGAAGTGAGGTAGGCCACCATTTTGAGGCCAGAAGATGAAAAGCAGCACACCCAACCCTTCCAGTAACCTAATGAGGAAGGATCTTAAGGAGTTCATTTGAGGAAGAGAAAGTGGGAAAGAGAACGAGAAGGGGGGAAGAAGCAAATATCCAGGCTTAGGAATCAGGAGCAGAAATACGAGCCTTGCTTCTCATAAGCTTGGATAATCTAAGTCAAAAACCACATGAATCAATTCAAGCTGAGCCCAGGCTGCTGCTCCGTCCACACGTGTACACCCTCCCGCACGCTGCGTTTGCTCTCTTTCGGAACATTTTAGTGGCTGCTGCTTTGTTGGCAACAGTCGGCAAACACATTTGCTCCATTCCCGCTCACGAGGAAGGCTGAAAATGTTTTGATTCTACAATAATTGGACTTTCACACCCTGAGTGTTTTCAAAGCTCTGCGCGAGCATTATCTAACAATCCTCAAGGCAGCTCGGTGAGGTAGGTAAAAGTCAGCGTTATTATCCTCGCTTTACAAACCGGGGCGAAACCAAGACAGGGGTGATATATGCCTTGCCCAAGGCCACACAACACGTCCATGGCAGAGATGGGATTAGTGCTAAGGAGCTGCTGGCTCCCAGCCCGGCATCGGGGCTCCGTCCACTGGCCTGGGCTTCCCCTGGGATGGAAACGCATTTGTGTGTGAGCAAAAGAGGGAAGACAGGGAGGGGAGGGCATGATGTGCAGGAAATACGCCGCGTAACGAGTAGCCCGGCCTTATTTTTTGCACAAAAAAAGGATGGGCTCAGAGAGCTCAGTGGTGGTTCAGATGCGGGCAGAGCCAATGCTGACACTCAGGCTGGAGGGACTGAGTTTTTTCCTAGGCAGAGGCTGGTCGGTGGGGTCCTTTCTGACCGAACTCCTCCAGACAAAGATGAGTTGAAGGCAGAAAGGGAGTGAGCAGCAGGTCTCTGCTAACGGGGCTCCTCCGGACAGAGATGGATGAGGGAGCGCTGACCCCGGCGGCTCTGCTGGCAGGGGAGCGGTGACAAAGCAGCTGGTAGTTGCAACCACCTCCCCCGAAACAGCTGGATCTGAGGGAGGACATCTGGACGCAGTCTGGGTGGTTTGCGAGAAACAACGTCCACTGAGTCACCGGAGAGAGTGAACCTGGGTCTTGGGGATGCAGAACACGAGGCGCCCACGGGGCCCAAGCTGCAGGGCGGGTGCGGAGCTGGGCTGGAGATGGCCTGGGCCTCCCACAGCGTAGAGGTGGGAGGAAGAACTGCGTTAGGGGGTCAGGCACTCCGAACCCTGCCCCGGTGTCTGGGGACTGCGGTGGATCAGAGCTGCATGTGAACCACCACAGCCCAACAAATCCAGAGGCGCACACAGCGACTCGGCAGCCTACGGGGTCAAAAAGCCAAACAGGGATGTAACAGGTGGAGGGAAACTATTAAACCTCTCCAAACCTTCTCTGCAGCTGCCAGTCCCGGCTTGGCTAAGCCGCTGGAGGTTTCTGAAGCTTCAAGAGGGCTTTTATTTTTTTCCCCATGCAGACATGCTTCTGCCAAACCCGCATCCCACTGCCAGCCACAGTTGTTCCCAGAGTCTCGTGGGTGATGGGACCCTCCAGCAAAATACCCTGATTTCAGGAGTTTTCCAGCCCTTCTCCCTGGCTTTCGGCAGCAGATGAAGGTGAAGCTCTGCACAAGGTAGCATGGAGTGGTAGTTTTGCATTTATTGAACAGCTATGCTGAGAAGTGCTGCATTTTTCTACTTCACAGCCATTTCGGCTGAGATTTCACGTCTCCAGAGCTACTGCCTGCCTTCCTAGAGCAACAGCACAACGTAGTGCTCGTGAAAACTCTCCTGTAGCATCAGCCACTAGAAAATCCAACTAGTGACCACCTCTGCAGATGCTTCATCCAGGAGGAAAGCTAAGCCAGAGCTTGCACCTTCTTACACATCCAAGTCTCAAAAGAGCAGGAAATCAGCATAGGAAGCCAAGTTTTACTAATTCTAGTATGCAGTGTTGTTTTTTACCAAGATCATGGAAAATACCCTTGGGGTGTCCTTCTCCACACTAGGAAGAACACTGGTTACAGGATTAAGTCAAGCTCTGTTTCCTTCGAAATTTTACTGTCTGCAAAGCAGTTGCAGGGTTTGCATGGAATCGCTGCGTTTGCTCCGTGAGAATTTTTTTTTTCAGAGGCACCTTTTGCCTTTGGTCCCGAGTGACAGCATGGCGTGTGACTGACCTTTTGCCAGCCCAGTTTCCATATGCAAGAGGCACGCCTGTAGTTCTGAAATCAGCCACAGGACCGTAACGCCAGATCCACCACCCTCTCCACAACTGGCATCATGCTTGGGGCAGGTATTTATTAACTACAAGTGCACGTAAAGCCTGTGCTCAATGGGTACCCACCACACGAGGTGTCTGGACCCGGAGCCACTGCACCACACAGCTCCTGAGACTCTGATTCTCGTCTCCTGACTTTGGCTGGAAGTTCATCTCAGTTCATAATAGTTGTGTTTTACCTTTGTTCTGCTTCCCTACGCATAAGCCCGTGGCCTAGAGGGAGAAATGCTACTTGAATGTGCAGGAAACCTGGGCTAGATTCCCGTTCCCCTGCTCCTTCAACTCCTTTAAAAGGAAAAGGAGTGGGGTTTTCCAGCCACATGCATGTCACATTCATGCATCTCGTTAATGCAGCATCGCGGGGAACTTGCTCTCCAAGCCTCATTACCTTTTGTCTCCAGTTCCAGGAGCAGAGCAGACGGTTGCCAGACCGTGGTATGCAACGCTCACCCCTTGAAAAATCTTTAAAGAATTTAAACTTTGCACAGACGTTTTAAGCAACCCCAGCTGCCAATGCCACATGAGACAATCTTAAGATAAATGGATGTTTGTAATCATCCAGGCGCTGCCGAAGGAAAGAACCACCATTCAGGTAAGCAGTTTATTAAATTTACCCGTGTGCCCTGGGTGATTGCACTACAGGGTGCACCCCGGTCTGTCCACACTTTCTGACGGTGCCACTTCAACTGTGCTCAACGCTGCAATTAGCTTGATTTATATTAAACATTTTTCCTGCTCCCTTTCCCTATGTTTCCATCTTTGGGAAGCCTGGAGAGTTTTGACAGGAGCAAACCGTAACTAATACCAGTGGAAAATGGTCCAGCAACCGGGGATCTGGGCTCTGCTCCTTGTGATGCCACAGACTTCATAAGGGGGAGCAGATAGCCTCAAAAATAATATAATTTTTAAATTGTTGGGCTTCAGAAAACCCACAGCAGATGCCTGTGGGTGCTGCCAGCTCCTGCAGAAGGGAGGGATGACCCTCTCCGGTGGCCCTCCTGGCAGCAGAACACTTGCAGCAATCCTTCAAGCAGGTAGAAATCACCTGGGGTGGGGATTTCACGATAAAAAACCCGTCTCTTGGGCGAAAAGTTTGCCGTGTGGGGGTGCATCTTTCTGAAGTGGGATTTGCTGCTGGGCAGAGGGCCAGCCCTGAGCTGCTGGAACCCTCGGGGCTCACTTAACCTCCGCCTGGCACCCCGAGTGCCGAGCCCACGCTGCCGCTCCGCTTTGATACGGCCTCGCACCCCTCAAACAAGCACACGGGGGCATCAAACGAAAGCCCCTGAGCCCGCGGCGCTCAGCCCTGCCCGCCTCTGCCTGTGCTGCCAGAGCCCACGTAGCACGTTCCTCCATCGTTGCTGGGCAAACATGTTGCCAAACAGGCAGATTTAGGGACAGAGCATCCCGCCTGCCCTCGCGGAGCATCCGGCTAATTCCACGTGTCCACTGGTGCAGCCGGAGCTGCTGCCCGCGGGCTGGCGTGGTGGGGTATTTGTGGAAACCAAGCATACCAGGCAATCCAGATAAAAGATTTTGAGGACAGGCTGGTGGAAAAAGGGGCTGCCAGTGTCACCTAACTGCAGCCGTGACCTCATTTAACCGCACTTGGCCTCCTCTTAGCTGACACCTCGTGGCACTTCTTCCATATGCGTTCGAGCAAACCCACCCGAGCTATAATGCAAATTTACTGCAGCCAGACGAGCAAGAGATGAGGAAAACATCTTCATGTTTGCTGTAAGACAGGACTGAGGAAGATGCAGAAGTCCCTCCTCTAGTGCTGGGACCTTGCACCAGCCGTGGAGAAGCTTGAGGGTGACGTTGACCCCCGTGGACGGGAGAGCTGGCCGGCAAGGCTTGGGTCGCTCTCCTTGCCCTAATCCACACTGGATCAGCTGATTTCATTTCTAATTTCCTCACACATGTGCTCAAGCACAGCTGTGGAATATGAGCCGAGTCTGCAGAGGAAATCCTGAGATTTACACAGGCCCCAGTGGATTATAAAAACCTGGAAACCGGACAGATAACACTCATGTAACAGACTCGAAACATGCTGAGGAGAAAAAAAAATCACAATAGATTAAAACCTGCTGTTCTCTGCAAAATGTAAAAGTGTCTTTTCCAACACTTTGAACTACTGTGTTAAAACCTTGTAGGTAGCTATCGTTTCAAAGGTGTAATCTTCAGGAGGATTTTTTTATTTTAATGGATTTGGTAAAGTTGCAATAAAAGAGTTCTTAAAAGGGCTTGACCTGGAGGGCTGCAAGGTTTTTGCCTGGCGAGGTTTATTTCTAAGTTGTGTGCAGCTTCCAGAGCTTCTGAGAACTTCCAAAATCTGAACTGGCTGATGATGTTAAATGTACAATGTAGTGGGAGTCAGAAACAAGCATTTCTCATTGGGAGATGCTATGTTCTCCATCCAGTGGAAAGAGTTGGACACTTTGTGGGTTTCTGTCAGTGAACAGATAGATCCCAGCTTCTCCCTGCCTACAGAAAGCACAGATTTTGAGGCTTTGGCTCTAAATGTCCCAGCTAGAATAGATTTCATTCATAAGTTAGATGCTCAACTGATTTCACAGCACGAACTCACCGCAGTGGCTGTACTGTTCTACACCATTGCCTGTATCTTGTGGTTTTGTAGCTCGTCGCATATAGAAACATTTTTCTTCCCAACTGCAAACCAATTATGGCCATAGCCACCCTTTCCCTTATGACATATCTTCGCCCTGGTTCATGGTTTTATCTGTTCTGTTCGTTTCCATATTCCTCATATCTAGAATGTGGGAAGGACTTTTTCCAGGTATTTTCCAGTTGGCTACTGCCATTTTTGTGCTCATTGAGCTCTCCAGCTGCATCAGTGTTGAACTCGGTAGGATCAAAAGCAGGCACAAGGTCAGACTGTTTTTTCTTAAGCTGTCAAATATGATTTATTGCTTTTCTCAGGATCAATGACTTAAGAATCTGGGTTGCCAAGCTGTGCTGGGTCACGTCCATCCAAGGCAGTTAACAGGGCCAGAACCTCTTATTTCGAGGCCCCTTCTTCCCCCAGGACTTTGTGTGAATCTCAGTCCCATTTTATCTTGAGCATCAAAAGAATTTTGAGGAGGGGTCAGATAAAAGTTTGGGGGGTTTCCTCCCTCGTTTCTATGAAGAGCAAACCAAGATGTTTTGGGGTTTGCAAAAGCAAAGCCAGGTTGACTTGGATCTCAGATCTATTTTATCTCAGTCACCGATCTTTCATTTGAATTTGGGGTTTCCAAACCAAAACCCAGCTAAGACTTTGTAAAGAAACAAACCTGAAATCCAGCCTCCTCCACACATTCCAGGCGGTTGCTGAGAAGAATTCTCCTCCAAGTTCATTTTAATCAAACTGTGACAAGAAGAAACCTCAGCTGACATCCACCTCCCCTCAGAAGGAGCAAATTCCATCCTGAGAGGGGCAAAAAGAAGAACAGAGAAAGGCAGACAAGACCCGACTTGGGTCCCTGCAATACCAATGTGCTCCAAAAGTGAGCTATTTAAATGCAAAACAAGAACTCCAGGCATCTCACGACCTTTAGCATGGCTTGAGACATTGTGAAATGATGTTGCAAGCATCATATGAAAAGACAGAAGAAATGCTGATGAGATTTGCCTGGACTCCAGAAGCTATTGGGGTAGCCAAGGGAATAGAGTGACTTGAGTCTTGGTGCTTTACTAGATGATAGAGAAGGTGGGAAGATGCCAAGTGCATTGCCTTGAAAGACGATTGTCTGAAGGACATGGTAACATTGTCCTCGAAAAAGAAGCCACTTCTATCACAGATGAGGTTAATATTTTAGGATGCATGAACCTGGGGCTTGTAGGAGATGGAGCAGTGCAGAATGCTCAGTTTTAAAAGGTGTGCTTGCAGCATTTGTATTTGGAGCCCCACTCTTAATATCCAGAAAGAATCAGATCTTGGCAGATGGTCAGTGACAGAAAGAAGGAAATCAGTCTCTGCAGGTCAATTTTTCCACCAGTAATGTGATCCCTCACAAAAAAAGTAGTTTCCATCCTCTCCCCAAGGAATCTATGTCTCTCCTATTGGATCCAACTCTCTAAAAAAATTGCTTCCCATTTAAAAAATGGATTTCCTCAACTCTAAATTTGTATGCAAGTCCCTTCTATCATGTTTTCCAAGGTATCTGTTCTGCTCTACACGTCAACTGTCATTCCCGAGGGTTCTGTGACATAAACTGTGGCTTTTGACCGAGAATCAAAGCTTCCTGGGGTGATCGCTGCGTGTTTTGTTTTGCATTTTGCAGTTCTCCCACTTCAGTAAGTAATAAGTAGCCAAAGGAAAAACTGCCCATTCTATGCAGCTAGAACATGTCCACGCAAATGATCATTATTTTTTGTGTGTGTGTACCCTCTATAGCATTCATTTAGTGCATGTCACAGGCCAAATTGAATGGGGGAGGTGAATGAGTCAGAATCTGCAGTGGTGCCTTTGATTCTTTAGTTCAGCCTTTCGAAATGACGCTGTGAATAACCCAGAGAGCAGAGATCCCGCAACGGGCTAGAAAGCAAAGTCAATCCAAAGTCGGACACCTGAGGGGGTCCTCAGGGAGGGCTGTGCACACCTTTAATTGCTTCGTCAAGACACGGGCTGGCATGCCCAGCTCTTGACCCTGAACAAGCACATACGTGTACACGACCACATTCACGCCCACCCCAATATTTGCTCTGATTCGGGCAGCATTGCCATTGACAGGTCCACAGGAAACACCTTTTCTGCAGGCAGGGAGACTCACAGGTCCCAAATTCAGGACAGGTTTGTATCCCTTCTCCCATGCCCAGCAAAGGGGACGGTCCCCAGCGGAGCATCATGGGTGCTGCCAAACTGCGACCCAGGAGCTGCACTTTCACATCCATCCAAGGAGGATCGTAACACACTGGAACAAGCTGCTGGAAAGCCAAAGGCCCAGGCTTGGGGATTTTATTGGACCATTAACTTGGACAATGAAATTCTTCAGGGAGGATATTTCTCGAGACAGACAGTCTTGTCAAGCAGTTTTTTCCATCTGACCCCGGGCCCCGAAAGTAACGACAGCCTGAACACAGAAATGCTGTTCGCTGATCGGTACCACGATCCCGTGAAAGTCAACCGTGAGCCTGGTGAATTTTCCTCTTTAATTAGGTGTGAAAAGTCAACGGAGCCGCGTGGCTCTCGCAGGGGAACCATAGGGAGGCTGTTCCATGGACAACCCCTTTCCACCCCGCCGTGCTGCAGACCTCAGCCCCACACAATCGCCCTTTGATAGCCAGGCCATGGTTACAGCCCTGGCTTTCCTTCCCCTGATGGCAAACCGGGGAGAGCCTGGAAATCCTGTAACCCCCCGAGAGCCAAACAGTGCCTGGTTACATCCATTCCTCAACAGGGTTCTTTGCTGAGGGGGCTCAACCACCAAAACCACTTCTGGGCCGTTTTTATTTTGCATTTCAATGCCCCTTTGCTGTTTGAGAACTGGAAAACGTTCTGCGTGCAGGGGGAATTTAGTCCTGCAAAGCTGGGAGGATCACGGTCGTGTGCTGTAACAACACAGGAGACCGAGGCACCGGGTTATTCATTACTTCAGGGTTTCCAAAGAGCTGAAATCCTATTTAAATGCCAAAATTAGGGTCATGATGGCCGTGCTTCCCAAGTGAAGTGGCACAGCACTGTGTGCTGAAGCCAAGCAAATATTTTCGCTGGTGCTTGTTGTTGAGAATTACAGGTTAAAGGACCTGCATGTTGCCTTTCTTCGGAATTTCCAGTGTATTCCAGTGTTTGCACTACTGAATTGGGGACACACAAGTCCCTGCTCACCCAACAGCTGGACTCCTGCAACAGAGAGCTCTCAATCTCAAACAAACTGTTTCAAACCGTGAGCATTCAAGGCAAATAAAAATGATTTGCCCCAAATTGCTTTTGGCAAGTCGGTGGCACAGCCAGGAGGGGATCTGCGTCCTTGGCTCCCCTCAGGTTTCCTGGCATTCCCTAATTCCTTCTGAAGGGCAACCCTGCAACAGCGTCAGGCTGTACAGAGAAAAATGGCAAGACCGAGGTGAAACAAAACCTCCTGAGCAGGAGAAAGGAAGTAGAGGAATGGGAGAAGGAGCCTTTTTATTTACCAGAAAGAGGAAGAAGGATGAGGCAGAGAGGGGTAACTGGCTGCCCCCAGCTGATGCCCTGCAAAGGGAAAGGCTCTCACCCCATCCCAGACGAGTGAAAGGAGCAGAGAAGGTTTTATCCCTCAAAAGCTCCGTCTTGCACTGTGGGTTTGTGGAGGGCTCAGCACCACAGCTTTCTAGCCAGAAAGCTAATTAGCTGTGACAGTACAAGAAGAGAGAGTTGGAAAAGGAGGAGAGAAATTAGGTCACTGACACCAGATAGCTTAAGCCCATGCCAGGCTTAACCACCAGTAAGAGCTCTGCTGACTGGCTTTGGCAGTTATCTTCAGACAAAAACCTCAAATCTTAGGAGATTTCAGGTCCTAAATGGCATCATGAAGAGTCATCCTTGCTCTACCAAGCAGCCTGGGAGGCAGGCAGTTCTATCAGCGATACTAAAATACTCAAAGTATGGCAATTTTTTCTTGCAAACATACAATTTATTCTTAATATCAGATGCCCTCACCTCCACACACAGCAATACATGATTGCAGGAGTTAACCTTCTGTATGTAGTTTATGTTTTGGTTCAAGTTTTAAGCGGCTTCCATGGCACCAGTGAGGAGAAAAAAGAGCAAGCCAGCAGCAAAACATGAGCAACCTCATAAATCTATAGAAAACTGAAACTCGGGAGGATTTTACATGGCTGAACTCAAAACAATGCAGTGTGTGCAGTAATGGAAGCATTGCATTGCAATTAGCCAAGGAGGATATTTGGTAGTACCTTCGAAGTTAGGTCTGAGAGCGTGTCTGCCTGGTAGGGTCTCGGTGGCGTGCAGCAATGCTCGGTTTTGCTGTAATCCAGCCAAGCTAAGGAGAGGACTAAGTACAACTGTGCTACTCTGGCATCTGTCTGACTCCACTTCCCTTACCGAACAGCTGCTGCTCCTGGAGAAAACACAGTTATTACCACTATCGTTAACAGCAGCAGGGCACTAATTCCTGTGCAAACATAACTTATGCGACACAAACCAATGCTGCCCCAAGAATACGCGGTGTGAAGACCTGATGGATAAAGCAGAA
>NW_009732506.1:25846-57293 GCF_000703405.1 Apaloderma vittatum | reverse complement strand
CTAGAAGGGTTCCCCTACCAAGATATAACCGGTTTGTAAAGCATGGTGAAAGCTCGGAGCAGGTTGCTCAGATGGTGGGATAGGACATGTGTGCTGATGGCAAACAGCTTGCACCATCCATGGTGCATGTTCAGGTCAGGCAGCTGGAGAAGATCACAGAAAATGAAGAAAAAGCCACTACCATGTGTACACCACAGATAAAGGCTCCAGCTGCCAGAGCAATTTTCCAAGGAACTGCCACAGCAGTGTCTGATCACCGAACCAAGTGTTTGCAAAGTCCTCCAGAAATCCTCCACGAACCACACTGTAGGCTTCCTGCCAGGAGATGCAGAACGTCTTGCTGGCTTCAGACTGTTTAGATGACTGGTTTGATGCAATTTTGTGTATGAGAGGGCCCATCCAGCCAACAGCAAGAGAGATGAGACTGAAGCCTCCATCACATTCCTCACATAACCTGACTTGGCTGGTGTGAGCACTCCTCGCAGGTACCAACATCTGCTCTGGCAGCCGAGTGAAGAGCCACCGGAGAACTATGTGATGAACCAACGATAACGAAATGAATCAGAATCTGCTGGTGATGCATGCCCAAAGAAAGCGGATACATGGCTCAACAGCCTCCAGAACATGGTGCTCTGCCATCTGGGAGAGGACGGTGACGGGGAAGCATGAGCACATCTGTAGCTTCGGCCCCGGCTAGGACCACCCCAGGGGATGTAGGAGCAGTTGCTCTTGGCTCTCGCTTTTCCGCGCAGGAAATCGCAGACAGAAATATGATGCATCCACCATACGGCGAGTCCGGTGCGTCCCGGACAAATGAGCTGCTCTCCACGGCCGGGTGTGCGGGATGGAGCTCGGCCTCGGTAGCCCCTTTCCCCTCTCCCACCTCCAGTGAAGCCTCCCCACGATCAAACCGCGGCACTTCACCAACACAATGAACTCAAACATTCCTCTTCCGGAGAGGATGTGGTCAGTCACCACACACATCTTCTGGGGCCCGACCACAGATCCAAACAGTCTGGTCGCACATCACATGTAATCTTAACAGCAAACTTTCTGACATGCAGTTCAGACCTACCCCTGTCCTTGTGGGATATTTCCCTTATATCTCCATGATAATAAAGAGTGAGACTTGTTCAAAATATTAGTATCTGGGGAGAGAGAAAAAACGCTTCAGCAGACTATGACTCACACAAGAATTCCCTGAACCTGAGATGTGGGTAAGTCATTAAGAAGAATGAACTCATCCCAGCTCAAAGGTGAAGAATCTCTTCTCAGCCTGAAGCTCCCAAAGCCTTTCCCAATGAGGCCTTTACAGGGGGATTCTTGCTGGCATCACACTGCAGAGCCCACCCCACACAAGGCTTTTCTGGCTGGGAGATGCTCTCAGAAGCCGTGGTGGAGCTCCAAGCTTAGAGGAGGGACCTTCTGTAAGTTGTCACCCATTGAACATGTCTCATAGCAAAGGATCAAATCTAAGGCCACCACTTCCTGCTCTTTGTCACCACATCAGCCTAGACACGGTGTGATGACACCCAGTTAGCAGCTCCTCTCCCACCAGCAGCACCTTGGGGACTCTGAGCCCCAAATTTCTCACGTGTGCTCCCAAATGCTCCTGCAAGTCCTGCAGCACCCGCAGCACATGCCCGCATCATCTTTGCATGAGAAGTGCAGTGTTTTATACAGCAGTACTCTGCTGAAAGTAATACTGTCCAACCTGCAACACGTACGACGACGTGTCTGTATAAAGAGACATTCCTCTGGCCAATTTTTTTTTTAAGAAAAAAATTCTTATGACTAAATACAACTTTTCTCTTTTACACTTCCATTAAAAACTTAGAATGACTTTATAAAAATAAAAATGTCCTTTTTTAAACTGAAAACTTATATATGGTTGTGGGGTTTTTTAAACTTGAAGATGAAAATCCCTTTTTTTCTCATGTGTAGTTTCCAGGAAAAATACTAGGATTTGGATTATTTTTGGAGAAGTTTTCTGCAGTTGGGCAAAGCATATTTTCCTGTCAACTGTAGAGTGTATATCAACACATTCATTTAATCAACCTGTGGTTTCCCTGTTTAATATCTCCTGGTGTCTATCAAAATCCAGATAGTCTCCATCTTCCAGCAGTTAGCACAGAATATCAGCAATTTATTAGCATTTCCACCTATGCTTGGAGTTACACACATCCGCAGTAACTCTTTAGTAATGACCTTCTTATGGCTTCTGTTGCAGATACTAAAGCTTATAATGTTGAAATGATTGGTTTTTATCAGTCAAAGAATTTTCCAATCTGTGCCATTTCCTCCACCCACATATTTTGTTTTGTGTGAGGGAAATTAAACAAACAGGATCCATTTTTCCAATGAAAACAAAATCAAGTTCGCAAGCCAAAAGGAACTCAGCTTGAGTTCAATTGAGCTTTGAGCAATTGAAAACTATCTCGGTGCTTGTGTTAATGAAGAAATTAAAATTTTAGAGGGAACAAAACCACCATGAATGACGCATTGGAAATAGCCCAGCTCAGCTCTGTGGAATAACGTGTATCCATTGGATGAGTCTCCAACTGTTGAGAACACTGTGGGAGCAGAAAGGGCATGTGGCAACCAAAGTTTTGGAAACCAGAGCACAAACCAGCTGCTTTCCTAGCTCTGGGTCCAGCTGCTCAGGATCCAACAAGCAGCACTTGCTTCTCTTCAGCCTCAGGAGAAGCAAGGTTGAAGCAGCAGCTCCGGAGCCCCCAAGATGTTTTATTGCAGCTCATGGATGTGGGACAGGGAGCTGGGAAGGGCACGGGGTGGTGCAGCCCAGGACACTGTGTTTGGGGCTCACAGCCCCATCTGCAGCTCTGGGAGAGGAGAGATGATCTTCCTATTCTGTGAGCCATGTACTCACATAACACCCAGGTCACTCCTTAATTTCTCCTGGGCTCTCATTAATGTTGACCCCAAGGAACCATCTTGGCTACTAGCCCCTGTCCCGCTCCCAGTAGCCCGGTCTTGCAGCCCATCTTCTTCACATGCAGCAGATGATCGTTTGGCTGTGTTCACATCCCTGCTTGAAATCTACAAGTGGCTCATGCCCAAGAAAAGGTCACTTCCCCCCCAAACTAGAGGAGCCAAGTGCTCCTGCCTCCCCGACACTCCCACGTTGCCGGCCAAGTGCGAGCGGTGACGGATGACTTTTTAATAAATGCGGCCAACAGCCCAGAGAGCTGCAACCAACCCTGCAACAAGCCCGAAACACACGGCGTTGGCCGGCGGGTCCCCAGAGAGGATGCTCAGCAGTCCAAGGGTTTCTTCGAGAGCTCCTCGCCTTTCCGGGCTGTCCCGGGATATTTCCCCATCAAGACATCAGCGGCCAAGGAGAGTTCGCATCGAAGCGGAGGGCACTTCCACAAAGAGAGGAAACATCTAGAATTATCTCGGAGGGTGCAGGCGAGTCGAGAGGGTTCAGAAGCAGGATGGGGGCTGCGGGAGGGAGGGAGGGCAGCAGCAACAGGTTGCCTCCGAGCTGCTGCTGGCACACGCTCCCAACCGCCTGTTGCTGTCTCCGAACAGATGTGGGCAGTTTCTCCGATGATGAAGTATTGAATATGTTTCTCCTTCAGGGATTATTACTACTAAATAAATCTGCAGGTTTATATGTTTAGCAGCTGACGGAGATTCTTTTTCCCTCCCCTTCCCTGTTCTATTATTCCTTGCAGCAAGAGCCAAAACAAGGCTTTTAAGCCAGGGAGCGGAGAGAAAACGATCAGGATGTGATTTGGGAAATTTTAGAGACAATGCTACAGCAAAAGAGGGCAAAATATCTTACCCAAAACATAGCTCATTTATACATTTAAGCTTCTTTCATGGTGTATCTTGGACTCCATGAGCATTGGTCTAACCACCAGTTCATAAATTTGTCTGGTGTCTTTAGAATTTGTGGCCTGGGAAAAGATCTTTTCCGCTCTCCTGGTGGCATTGGATTTATTTTTTTTTCCTTTCTTGCTCTCTGAACCAACTTTGAGCAACATGGGGCTTGGATTTACAGTGTTTTAAGTTCCACTGAAAATATTCCCTGATCAGCCCCTAAATGAAAGACGGGGAGTGTGTGATGGAGCCCAACTTGTTTGCAAGGGCGTTCCTGCTCCTGCCTGGTAGCAGCAGGTGCATCCAAGGGCACTAGCTGAGTCAGTCTTGATCCTGATTTTCGACTTACTTGATGGCACCTTTAAAACCAGCCTGGAGAGGCTCAGTGATGGTTCTGTGGCTTCTGTGGCTCCAGGGTGTCTGGCACTAGAGACACCCTCCCAACACCATTTACAGGACTTCCTAATTCCTCTTTCCCATTTCAAACTTCTCCCTGTTTCATAAACATCCAATCCAGCCTGCCGAAAGGCCCCAGCTCTGGAGAAACAAGGGATGTGCAGGGAACCCTTGTCCACATACTGAAGTTGATGGCAGCCGTTGTTGCACCTGAGAAGTTCCAGGATGGTTTTACCTGGGATAGGATATTGCTCGAGGGATCAGGGACAGTGCATTGCTCAGCTGCTCTGGTTTAGGAGCCTGACCCAGCTTTCAAACCCTGCACGTGGGAGCGAGGAACCCCACCACGTGCCTAAGGGTGTCTGTGTCCTGACGCTTGCCCATAATTATCATCATCAGAATCCCAAATGCTCTGTGAGGAGGGGACAGCGGTTATGAATTCAGCTTCTCCTCGGGAAGCCAAGGGAGCAAGTCCCACTTGGGTGGAGCAGGAAGACTAGCGTGCTGTTCGAAACTCTCTGTGGGCTGGACCACAAATTGAAAAACTGAGGCCCCTGTGGGAGGAATTGGGGTGGAGGGTGCTGAGCACAGGGCAGGGGCGCTGGGGTTGCTGGTTCTGAGAAGGATGAGTGCCCTGCGCCAAGCTGGCAGCACCATCTCGCTGACAAGGGACACAGGCTTTGCTTTCCTCAGCTGCCGTGTTTGGGATGAGGATGTGGCCATGCCCATCCAGCCCCCTTGCTTGTTGTGGCCAGGTCCTGGGGCTTTATTTAGGAGAGAAAAAAAAAAGAAAAAAAAAAAAAAGGGGATGCTTGGAGTAAGTCTGGTACAAATCCCCACTCAGCTCATGGGTTTTCAGAAAATACTATTCGCTGCCCTTTCTGCCTCTCAGACATGAGCTAATTCAACCCTGCAACTGCATCAGATAAAAGTAACGGGATCCACGTGGAGATGGGGAAGCTGTTGGCCTCATGACCGTGTTGCTGGCTCCGAGCTGTGGCCAGCCCGGGGAACGTGCCTCGGAAGGTGTCTCCTCGGTGCTCGCCATGCGGCAAGCATATGCCTGGAGCTTGGCCGGTGCAGCCCTCCTCTCTGCTGCAAGACTTCGCTGAAGCACGGAGCAATTAGGTAAGAATAAAGCTGAAGCGGGCTCTCGTGTCACCCGATGCGAGTAGTACAGAGCAACTTGCATCACAAGGCTGAGGGTAATGCATTTCACAACAGCACATGAAAATCTTTGAGCAGATTGTTCTTTATTTAATGGTTAAAATGGGGGGGAAGGTGCTGTGTAATCCCAAGGTCATGGGGAGAAACCTGCTCTTGGACTCATCCCCCTCAACATCCCACTGCAAAGCTGAGGAGGAAAGAAATATTATTTGTAGAGTGTTTTTGACAAACATATACTTGTATTTTTTTTTTTTTTTTAATTTTTACATCCCAGTTTGCGTGAATGAACATGATATTGCACTGGTTTAAGAGAAGTTTGGCAGCTCTTTATTGCTGTTTTACAGCACAGTTGTTCTTAGAAACAAAAGGTTTGAATTAATGGTGTTTTAATGTACAGGATATGACAGAAATGAAATGCAGAAACAGTTGGCTTGCACACTGGGATCCAAGTCAAAATAAAATCTGGCCGTAAGCCTGCAGCGCTCCTCTGGGACACCCGAAAGGGGTGTGAACATTAACTCATACAGCAATAACCCTGGCGATCATGAGCCTGCTTCAGACTCCCACTAATGCAATAATTGAATAAAAACCATCTTCAATTGTCGTATTAAAAAGCGACCTTGAACGCTGGATAAAGATACAAAAGCAGAACAAACCGCATGTCCTGAGCCATTCAAGGTTCTGGTTAGCTACACTTTTCCTGTTAAAGATGAACCTCCAGCAGGGTCCGAAGCTTCGGTTTGTATCTATTAAGATTTAGCAAGCTACTCCTCCATGCCAAAAAAAAAAAGAAAAGAAAAAAAAAGGCATTGCCGATTTCACTTCTGTGTTTTTCAATGTAAATCCTCCGAGTACCCAAACCAGAAGGCAGGGATGATTATCATCAGAATATCTCTGACATTTCCTTCAGGGTTTTTGAAACACTCAAGACCTCTTTCTATCTTTGTCACTGTCTTCCTCTGCTGCCTGCAACCACGTGCCTTAACTCCTCCATCTTTCCAGCCTCCAACCGGCCTCTGAGGTTTCAGGCAAGAAGGATGCATTGTGTAGCTGACGACTCCTTCGTTGTGGTGCCAGCTTGTTCCACAGACTTGACTCTGTCTTTTTCTTCCTTTTTTTTCTTTTTTTCCCCTTCATTTTGGTAATTGGGAACAGGCTGAAGTTTGGGTATTAAAAAAAAAGAATAAAAAAAATAGCGTTCCACGTAATTTAGAGAAGTTAACAAAGCGTGAAACTAAATAAAAAACACCATCCGGTGCTGATCTCAACGTTTATATATGCATGAGTGCATATAGCCGTATAGAATATATTTGAACTAGATCCTTGTTTTCAGAACAAGCTTGTTGCTCTTGCTCCGACACTGCACAGTGTTTTGAAGACTTTTTGACCAGATTTTATTTTGTTTGGGTTTTTTTTGAACTGTGGTATCTGCTTGAATGTTTTAGGTTTCCTGTTTTGGGTACTTTGCCGTGTCACTGGCATCTCTGTAAATCATCGCAGAGGTATCAGAGTAACTCAGTCCTCTTGGCACTTTCTGGAGGTTTGATTAGCCAAAGTGGCCACCTTGGATGAGCTCTCCTTGCCTTCTCTCTTTCTGAAGATCACAAAGGTCTGTAAGGAGGAAGAATTAACAGGGGAAAAGAGATAATTACTCAAACTGCCTACACTCACAGGCGTTGCTCCTGCACGAGAAGATGCAGAAGCACAACAGGGCTGTTGGGCTGGGAAGATGGAATCTCCAGATCCAGAGACCATAATTCAACCCTGGCCCTGAATGCGACACCACCAAGGGGAGAGGTACCAGTAGGTTCCTCTAGTAGACTTTCAAGTGGCCACATCCACAAGCACGATCACATCCAAGACATCCTTTGCCTACACAGACCGTGCCACCGGCACCCCTTGCATTCACTTCTTGTTTCCCTGGACCTGTGGGTCATCAGCCAGTGGATCTTGGCCCCAAAGTGCCGAGCAGTTCGGTCAGGGTCTGCCTTCCGCATTGCCACTGGCAGCTGGCTTGTGTCTGTCAGTGCGAGGCTCAGCATAACGTGGTAAAAATTGATTCCTTCTACATTTCTTCTGCTCCTACCCTGAGCCCCATATTTAGACACATGCTAGCCCCTTGCTAGCAAAGTTGATTTCCTGGCTGTGATTAGGGATGGTTTACATGTATTTCCTAAAGTTGTTTTCCTTTTATTGCTATCATTTAGGTGGAATTCCCTGTATCATTGCTTTTCTGAGACATCTGCACTTCAAAAGGCCCTTGCCAACTTTGGTCCTGAAATGAGATGTTGAAATCCAGGAGGACTTGTACCGGCTGAGACTCTGACCCAAACTTCCTCCTGTGAAGTCTCAACCTCCCTGTCATCCCACCCCTTCAAGCTGCAAGACGCACTGCAGGAATCAGAGTATGCATTAAAAAATGTGATGTTAAATCACCATGTGAGAAACAGCCATCATGACAAGGAATAACGAGATGTCAGACTGTCACTTCTCCTCTCTCCCTGGATGAAGGGAAGGATGGAAGCGGTGGCTGCTAGACAAGCTCTGGTGAAGACTTTTTCCCCTTCAGTTCAGCTGGCCAAGGCTTTCAGTAGGAGTCTAACCCTCCCCTACCCATTCCTACATCCAGGAGAAATGAGAAGGAAGATGACAAGGGAAGTGGCAGTCCTCATGAGTTTATTTTTCCCTCCTGAAATTAAGTCACACTGCTGAGTAAAGAGGTGGACTTACTTCTTCCATTAGTCCCCTGCCGTGGTATAAGGGGGCTGTGGGAGTTTATTCTTTGCTATGTGAGTTTATTCCTTGCTGTGGGAGTTTATTCCTTGTATGAAAGTTTACTCCTTTTTGAAGGTAGAGCAGGGCTTTCAGATGCCTTAGGAGGCTGCACAATGATGTACAGTCATTTCTAAAAGAAAAAAGGATGGTGGAGTGGCCTTCAAGGTCAGAGCACCCAACCTTCTGTGAGAGCAGAGTAGATTCAGGATCAATATTTCTCCTACCCAGGCTGAAGTGGGAAGGAAGGTTTGAATGCACCCACACCTCATGGGACTGTATTGCTTCGCTCAGACCTTGGCTCAGCTGGGAATCAGAGCAGTTGGATGCTGGGTTCTACCTCCTTTACCAAAAAAATAGTCAAAATATTTCAACATTGTGTCCCGTTGTGAAAGCCCCACTCACGCAGCCAAAACAAAATGTTCCGACCTTATTCACACAAAATCGCGTCACAAGCTTCGATTCCTCCTCCACCCTTCTTGCAACTGTAAAGCTCAGTCCTGTTCCTTTGGCAGCATCCCCCTGGTTTTATGAGGTCTGTGGGGAGTTATTAAAGTAGTTCCTGACTCCCTGACAATCCAGTACAAGAAGCAATTTTCCCAGCTGAAAACCGTCTCTCAGATCTCAGCTGGTCCAACAGAAGCAAGTGTCATTCAGATGTATAAATGTGCACACCTGAGCACTGCCCTGTGCTGCACTTGAGGCACGCTGCAGCTTCCAGGGGAGATGCCTTTGCTCTGAGCCATTACTCATCACCAGGGAAATTTCTAAGCACATCTCCTTGTCTCAAGTTCTCCTCCTCTCCTGCTTTACTTTTCCTACTGTTCTCACTCCTGTTTAATAGATACCTGCTGCTATGCTATAAAAAAAACCCCAAAACCACAAACACAGTTATTCTGCTTTTTGATATATATAACTCTGCCTGCCCTGAATTCACAGGTAGTGTCGTAATGGCTCATGCATCTTCCCACACCAGATCAGACCAAGTTTCTGTCTTAACTCTGGCTTAAATTGGTGAGAGAGAGCAAGGTGATGCCAAGGAAAGAGCAAGATGGCATGCCCAGAATAGAGATGCAGTGATAATGGGAAATTAAGGGGACATGTGCCAACAAGTTAGAAACAAGCTTTTGTGCAGAAGTACTGGGATCCCAAATGCTGCGTGCCGAAGCTCAGTGAGGGCTCATTACGCGTAGATACATCCATTCCTCTCTTGAATTTTACAGCTATTGGCTATCAGATGGTTGGATTCAAACTGGATTCGTTACCTGTTCCTTGCTTAATGGCTTCTATCTCTTTCCCATCTACATACCACGTTGGCAAAGGGAGGAGAGCTCACAAAATCACGCACGGAACAGAGAGGGGGCCCGTGTTCCTGTCCCAGATGCCACCAGCATCCCTTGCTGGTGTGTCGTGGCAGACCAGAAGCACTGGTCTGCATTGGCCCCGTCCATAGAAAGAGGGATAGTGACAAAGTTATAGATGTCACAAAGCAGTTAGGTTCTCCATTTGGATTTTCAGCATATGCACAAGGAAGGGCTGTCAGCCCTGATGCTCATTGAATGAACATGAGATCCTTCTGGAGAGCAAGGTAGAACAGAGAAGATATTAAGGCACAACGTGCTTTCCTCCGGAACTGGAGAAATCCTCCCCTGATTTTGTGATGACTCCTGCAGAGATAACCCGACGGTGCCTCAGGTTCTCCCATCACACAGGGTGGGAGACGCAATGCCCAGCCTTGCATTGTCATGGCAATGGGCGAGGGGATGATTTCCCATTGCCCCTACGTGCTGCATCCCAAAATAGCAGCTAGAGATGAAAAAAAAAAAAAGAAAAAAAGCCACATTTTTCAAAATGTGAAATTCCACAGGCCTTGTCCACCAAGGGTGGCTATTGCCCCAGACAGGGGAGGGCTCATGGAGAAGGCAGCGTTATGTTTGCTGTAGCAAAGCAACAGTAGCTAATGTGAAAGACCATTCCGAGGCTGTTTTTTATTACTTGAGGTGCCTTTGAATTAGAGTTTTAACAAGCATTACTGACTCAACCTGTAAACATGGTAACTGTTGCTAACAGCGGGCAACAATTAAACAAATTAATCTCAACACAGCCACACGCTGTCCTGCTCCCAGCCCTGCTTGTCTGGCTTCCCCCATCTGTGAAATCAGAAGGGCTTTTTGCCCCCTTCCTTGCTTTCAGTGACGCTGGTTTTTCCTACCCGAATGTTTTGAGCTCAGTTGGCTGAGGCACCTTCGCAGCCTGATGTGCTGTAGGAAAAAAACCTGCTCTTCCAGGCAGGGAGCTGGCAAGTGACAATGTGACAGTGATGGGAAGGTGAGATCTTGTCCTTCTCACAGGTCCCATCAGCTGACCAGGGGCAGCAGAAGAAGCAGTTGTGGGGCTCATTACCTTCCAGGCTGTTGTTAAGCTGCCCAGAATCTCCTGTTCCCCTTGGGAAGGCTTTAAATGCTGCCCGAGTGGCTCCTGGTGGAGAAAACCATGTGGGCATCGGGGCTGGGACTGGAGTGAGTGAAGGGACCGATGCCATCAGAAAACACCTTGATGGACCCAATTCCTGACTTTTGCCCAACCTCTGCAACTTTTCACAGCTCCCAGTGTAGGCTGCAGTAAATCAAAGCGTCCAAAAGCCGGAGTCATTTTTGGCAACAGAAAACACAGGATGACGTGACCGCCCAGTGCCAGCGCCACTGATGTGCAGGAGGAACATGGACCTGCCAGCTGTGAACGTTCACCACAAACCCGTCGCCCTTCCTGCCACCAGCAGCCAGAACGAAAATCTCATTTTACTGAAACCTTGACTGAGGCCAAATGAAGCAGATAAGTGCAGCGCTGCTGTAGCTCAGCCAAAGTCCAATAAACTACCCCCCAAAAGTACTTAACTGTTGCTAACTTCTGGGTTTCAACCAAAGAGCAGACATGGACAGAAAAACAACAGACAGTACACAAGCTGGTATGAGAAGACCCCTGGAGATGATGCATTTGTGTCATCTGCACCAGCTGTCCCATTGCTGACATTTAACCACACTCTAATCAAAGAAGTGCCAAATATCCCAGTATGGCCCAAGGGATCCATCTGCTGCCCCTTTGCCTGTGGACACTGTATTCCTGACATCCCACCAGGTGAATGAGATTTTACTGCACGAATATCCAATGTCTTTCTCTTCCCAACAGAGAAGACCAAGGTGGTTTGTGGACTGAAATTAGAGAGAGCTTGATCAGCCTTCCCAAGAAACCAGAAGGCAGTGAAATCTGACCCAGCCTAGTAGACTCAATAAAGACTTTAAATGATGCTTCATTTTCATTACTTATAGAAAAACAAAAAACCCAAGACATTAAGAGCCAAGACATTTACTAGGAAATTCTTGGCATTTCTTCTTGGAACATTTCACGATCATTGTGGGACACGGGTTTTCAGGAAAACGCAGAGAGGAAGGATATATTATAGAAGGAATGTTGCAATGCCACACAGCTTTGTGACCAATATTATTTACAAAACACAATTTTGAGAACAAACGTAAAGAAAGGAAATAAAAAGCCACTGCAGTGTGAAGATGGGGGAACTGAGGCACGGATTCACGTAGGGAAGCAAGAGGGATGTGGATGTCCTGCGGTGGTCCAAGCAGCTCCACTTGTCCAACGAGCTGTCCCTGCGTCCCTCTCCTCCTTGCACTGGTCCTGCACAACGCGTGTCTGTGGCAGAAGGGGCCAACAGGTAAAAGCTGGAGGCAGATCTGGAGGAGACAGCCTGTTGCCAGCACATCAGAGCCTCCCCTGGCAAAGCAAGGCACCGCAGTGAGCGTCTGATGGAGCGAGGGGCTCTGAAGAAAGTGCTTTGAGATGAGTCAGGCCACCAGTCCCATGGGACTTGGGTCTGCGAAGAGGCTGAGAAAAGCCTTCACTGTTTGGCCCGCGACAATAGGAAAGCATCCAGATGAAAATCTGTGGTCAGAAGCTCTCGAGCTTGGAGGTCTGCACTGGAGCAAGCGAGCTTTTCAGCAATGCAACATGAACCTCGAGCAGATCAGCAAGGAAATCACTCGGTGACAGTAGCTAAAAATACGCTGGAGCCGAAAACACTTCAATGCAGGCCAGGACCTGCTGCAGCACCTTCTCCCCGGCAGACCTTTCCAATCACTCTAGCGTGCTTCCTTCTCCTTCTTTTCTTTTTTCTTTCTTTCTTTTTTCTTTTTTTTTTTCTTTTAACTGAATTGGATGGGACATGACTTCCTATTGCGACAAAAATTGCTTCCGTAGGATTGTGGGGGAGAAACCAGAAAATAAATATGTTAATTTTTCCTCTGAGGCCAGAGAAGACTATGAAAAGAGAAGCTGGATATGCAGATGGATAAATGATTAACCAGGCTCTGTCCTTTATCTGTCTGGAAGTCTCTGGAAAATAAAGGTTAAGAAAAGAGTACAGAAGCAACTGGCCATAGACCTCATTAATCTGTCTCTTTTTGTTGGCACCAGGCAGGTAGCTGGACCCCCAGGGACTATCAGCGTCCACTTGCAACATATTTCTTTAATAACCAAAGCAGTTTTTCATGTCCAGCAATGACTAAGTGGTGGATTTTGCACCGTTACCTTACCTTACCCCCAGTGCTTTCAGATCACAGGACAAAACAATAACTAGCTTGACAAAGGAGCTCGGCCAGGCAATGTTTTAAATATGATTTCCAGACAGAAAAAGCCCTTGAGTTTGTATGAGGGAGAGTCCGAGTTTCTCTAGAGTTAAATAGTAAGGGTGAGGTGAAGAGAGAGGAAGGCATCTGAAACCACAGCTCTCCTTAATGAGGGAGTCTTGACCAGCAGAGTTGGGTTTTTTCCAAGCATTTTCATTGTTTTGCTCCATTAGAAAAAAGCAGCTGAGTTCCCAATATGCCGTCCATGCAAAGTTGAGAAAAACCATCACGGGGAGGTTCTTGAGCCTGTTAAAATCATCCTCTCCTGCTCAGCCAACGCTGTAGTTTGCAGCTGCACTTCACACTTCTCCAGCAGTCCCGGTGCCAAGCTCCCCAGGAGCTTTTTGAGGATTCATGCCCCAAGGCCACGTCCACACCACGGCATGTTCCAAACGGGGCAGTTTGGAAAGAACCAACACCTCCCGGGGTCTCTGCAGCAAAAGGCTCCGGCCACGCAGCATCGTCCCTCTCTGTGGCCCTGGGAACTGGGGAAACTGAGGCACAGCCTGGGGATGGGCACAGGTGTCAAAAGGGGTGTGCTGTCCCATCTCAAAAAACTGCTGAGTCAGCATGCTCATTGACTCACACTGAGTCTCCTGAAGGTCTGGCAGAAGAAAAGAAGTGAAGGAGGGTGGGGAAAAGGAAGCAAAGCAAAATAAATGCACTTTTCTCCTTCTTTTCCTCAGGGAATGCAGCACGCAGGGAGGGAGGAGAAGGGGTTAAAGTGATCTATCCAGCCGGAGATCACAGGAGACCCCCCCTTTGTCAATCTGGAGTGCTTGCCAGATATTGGGTTGAATAATTAAACAGCTACTTAACCCTCGGACAGCGTGTCTCCCGCTCCCTCCCCTGCTCCTGACAGCCTGTACTTAAGTAGCTATGGCAACGATTTGGGCGCCAGCCTGTTGACTGAAGAATATGGAAATCACAAGGATTTAATTTTGTTGTGGCACAAAAACTTGTTTGATCTGAGGGTTGTGGCTTTTCTGCAGCTTTCAGCAAAGAATAATTTCTATATTCATATCTCCCATTCAGATGTCAGTTAACAGCTCAAACAAAAAAAAACCCAACCCACCAAAACATGAAAAAAAAAGGGCAAAAGATCCTCAGGAAAAAAAAAAAAGTATCATCTCCTTTTTCAGGGCTGGATTAACACTTGCGATGCCAGCTTCAGGAGGCTACCTCTGCTTCATCCCCACATCAGAAGGGCTGGAGATGCACAGAGCTCCCAGCTGGTGGAGTCACCAACCCTGGAGTGTTTAAAAAAAAAGTAGATCTAGCACTTGAGGCTATGGTGTAGTGGTTAGGTATGCTGGGATGAAGGTTGGACTAGATGATCTTCAGAGGTCCCTTCCAACCCCTGACATTCTGTGATTCTGTGGGAGGCAGAATTGATCCATCACCAAAAGTGGCCATCGCAGTGCCGGCTGCCAGCACAGGGACTAGGTACAGATAACCCATCTGCTTGAAAAATGCTGTTTCCAGCCAGTTGTCTGAGGGCTGGTCAGGTTATAGCCATCTCAGGAAGGATGCAGAAGGAGGAGAACGTATCAGGGACAAACAGAATCTTGGCTTCATCCCATCTCTTTACCTTGACAATGGGCTGTCAGGAAGCTCCTGTAGGGGGATTTATTCACGCACAGAGACCAGAAACTTTTAGCTCTGGCTTCGACAAAAGGACCTAGGAGTCCCACATGACTGCCTTCATCCTGGTTTTCCCTCCGTACCAGCTTGTTTCTCTCTTCCAGGCTGCTTTCCTAAAGGAATCTCATCGATAGCCTGAGATGTAGGAACAACAGTATACAGACATCGACTGTTTGCTAAGATGCTAGTACTGCACAGCCAAAGGGACTGACTTCAACTGTTGCTGCTATTTTTGTTTTATCTTTCTCGAATGCGTCTGAGGTGGAGGTTGAAGCGAAGAGGCTTGAATGCAACAGCTGAAATTCGAAACACATGGCATAAAAACACTTGCGTGCATCAAAGTGTGGATGATTGTAGCCTACCAAAGCCAAGAAACCCTTGCCATCAGCAGCAATGGGAACCAGACTGGTCCCAGTGCTTACATTACAAGCTACTGCTGATTCATATTAAAAGGGTCTTCTCGCAGTCCTCAGGTCAGCTGAGGCTCAGATCCTCACAGCCCAGACTTTGCACTCGCCTTCTTCATGTGCTATTTCTTCTACATTTCTGGAAACTCCAGTGTATGAGGAAGAAAGAAGACTGTGATTTAGGCACTAGCACTCACATTGGCCTGGAAGTGTCAGCAGGACCCAGCTTTTCCCTGTAGAAGACCTGCTGACACTTTCTCATCGTAACGTAGCTCCTTCGCAAGCAGAGTCAGGAGGAATGCAAGGAGCCAAAGAACCTGGCACATCTGATCCTCAGAAGGCAAGGTGGGATCAGCAGGATGATGCAGGTACCACCTTCAGGAGCCAAACTCTGAGCTTTGCTTCACTGTGCGATGCTGAGGCTTGTGGGAAACTCTCAGCCCTGCAGAAAGCTGTTGCAGACAACCTCTTCAGACGCAGGACCCAGTGTGGTGGGGCTCCTAAGATCTGCAGAACTGCACAAGAATCATAGCTCTGGCGCTGTGTCTTCTCACCAGTGGAGCTGGTGGGCAGCAGCTGACCATGCAAGCTGCCAAGGGAGCAAGAGGATATAGTTAATGGGAGAGCTAAAGCTCATTTTTCTCATCCCTGGTAAATCCACTCCTCAGTTAAAAGCTGTAACAGCTTGAACCAAAGAGCATAGGCTCTGCAGCTGCTGGCTGAGACAACTTGTGACCTCTCTGGATTGGCAAAGCTGGAAGGCTCTTGTAACACACCCCAGGAGGTTGCTCTGGCTCCTACGTAGGCTGAGCTCTTCACATCTAGCCTTATGTTGGAATTGAATTAAATACTTAGTGTAAGAGTTCCCTGGGTCTTGGGGAATTCCTCTGAGGTACTGCTGCAATGCGAGAAAATCGCATTTTGGTTTGCTTTTGTTTTTTTTTAAATACACTACAGAAATGAAAACTGTATCCAGATTGGCTCACCATTTGGATGAAGGTTGTTTTGCAGGAGCCCTCAAGTGTCTGTCCACTTCTCCAGCTCTCCTTTCATCCATGCAGACCCTAAAGAAGTCAGCTGGATATCTCACAAGAGTAGGTTTTCTCAGGAAAATTCAGACCTGGTTCATCTTTTGGAAGCAAGCTGGAGAAATACAAGAGCAGCTCGGCTAGGAATAGCACAGCAAGTTTTTTGAACTGGTCCAAGTCCAGATAAGAGAATTGTGCCAAGGGCCTTGTTGGATTTGCCAGGAGTAGGGAAGAAAGTAGGACCTGCATGGTATTAAATTTGTCCAAGGTTTTCAGATGCAGTGTGAAAAGGCAGCAGAAGTTTCTGGACAAGGAGTCAGTTCTGATGTCTGCATCAGCTATTTCATTCTTAGGATGTCGGAAGACTCTTAAGGCTCCCGGAGTCGGTTCTGGTCCACTGAACACATAAATTATCCTACGTTTCAAAATTGTCTGCATAAAGTATGCACAAATAGCCAGCTGGCCAGAGGACACTAATCCCATGCTGTAAAAGGTTTTCCCTTCTCAGCCATCTGCCTTTTTTTGCTGTCCATAACTATCTGTCAGCAAAGCGGAGAATGGGTCAAGCTTGGTCATCAGACATCCTTGAGCCGAGAACTGCAGGAGAGTACTTTCCTGGCATCCATCCAGAAAACTCGTTTTTCCTTCTAGGAAGGCAGCGAGCCTGGGCCACGCTAAATGTCCTTCTCAATTCCCCATTTAATAGCTGGTGAGGGCACCTCCCTGGTGCAGCTGAAATGTATCAGCTGCAGAGAAGGAGATCAGGAATTAAACAGAACTCCAGCCATTACCTGACCTTGAAATATCTGCAGTGGTAGAGATCAGAAACATTGAAATAAAGTCATGCTATTCTGAAAACATTGACCCAGCCGTTTGGTGATGGCCTCTAATTTGCTTGAACAACCTCTGAACAGTCCTGCTCAAAGACCGTGGAGCTGTCAGTGCTGTGAACACCCTTCCACCCATCACTGGAACAACTGGGCTGAGTGGGTTGTGCCTCACAGGAATCAGCTCCCAGGAACCAAACTCCTGACCAGACTCTGCAGGAATCTAAAAGAACAAACCCATGAGCAGATTATGATAATAGCGACCCATCGTAGGCTTGTCACATGAGCCAAAGTG
Source organism: Apaloderma vittatum (assembly GCF_000703405.1). Classification (NCBI taxonomy): domain Eukaryota; kingdom Metazoa; phylum Chordata; class Aves; order Trogoniformes; family Trogonidae; genus Apaloderma; species Apaloderma vittatum. Next base: position 40,211 of record NW_009732506.1, on the reverse strand, counting down.
AACAAAAATAGAATTTCAATTTATTGGAAATTCCAATATTTCAAGAAATGGTTATTTTTAAATCTCAAAATAGTTTAGAAATAAAAGGTCAAATTCGGAGCAGCTAAATAAGTGGTTCCTTCCGTATGGATTGAGACATTACAGGAGAACCTACTGACTGAAATAAAAGTTTCATTTGTTTCCAAGCAATATAGATATTTGGAAAAATCACCATTTTTACTTGAAAATTACTATTTCAATGAATTCCCAAGTGTTCTTAGAATGTTGTTTCAATCAGTGTATTTCAAGTGCCATAAAGAAGCAGCAACCAAAACCAGCTTTTGTTGACCCTTTGACACCCAGAACAGTTTAACCCCCCTGACACAAGCAGATCAGGCTTTTCCCTGAAACAAAATTCCTTTAAAACAATATCCAAGAACATTTACTCAAAAAACACCAGTAGGTAATACGATTTCAGCAGAATGTTTCCACTGGGCTGAGATATTTGTAAATACTAGTCTGTCCACGGTCAGACGAATTTTGACTTTCCAGTCTGCAAGTTTATTGTCCATTAATAATTATCAGTATCCATTTCCTTCTGTAGGAATGAAGAGATTTAAGTGCTAATGTGTTACTGTAGCAGCACTTTGCTGGTTTCTTGAACTGGAGAAAATTATTCTGTCTCTCCGTGTCATGCTAGCAAGGCAGGGGTGGATAGATGACACCGCTCCATGAAAATTGCTTGCGGTTCAGGAGTTTAAGTATGTGCCGGGCTGTGTTTCGCTCTCTGGCACCGGAGCTGCTTGCTGATGTGCAGCTCCCCATCGAGTATAGGAAATCTGCAAGATCACAGAAGTGTTTTCTTCCCGTGCTGTGCACACACACTACACAACAGCATTTACTTTTTTCCTCTCCAGACCACACGATCTCCTCTCAAGCTTTTTCTGCAGTCTTGTCGCCCATTGCTGGCATTTTCTGAAATCATGGAATCATAGACTGATTTGGATGAGAAAGGATGTTTTAAAAACCATCTAGTCCAACCACCCTGCAGCGAGCAGGGACATCTTCATCTGGGTCAGGCTGCTGAGAGCCCCATCCAACCTGACCTTAAATTTTCCAGCACAGGACATCTACCACCTCTCTGGGCAACCTGTGCCAGCGTTTCAACACCCCATCACAAAAAAATTTCTTCCTTATACCTAGCCTGAATCTACCTTCTTAGTTTAAAAACATTACCACTTGTCCTATCACTACAGACCCTATGACAAAATCTGGCCCCATCAATTTAAAATATTTAAGTCTTGAAAGGGCTCCTGTCCTGCTAGAGACACGGCAAGCAAAGCACAGCTCATTCTGGGGAATGACATTAAAATACCTTTGGCCATGTTTTCTTTCAGTATTGTTAGGTTTAAGTATTGTTAAGCTTGTTAAGTATTATTAGGTAGCAATACTGGTCTTAGCAGAAGGAAAGGGCAAGTCCTGCTCACTGTGCAGGGTCCTGAGCAGAGATTATCGGGCAGGACCGTGGTGAGAAGCGGGTGGGTTGCAAAGGCTGTGATTAGCCTTAGTTCCCAGGGCGGAAAAACTGCTTGGGAAACAGGCTGTGATTCTGAGTTGAGATTTCTGGAAGACAGGATTGTCCCTGTTCCAAGACTGGTATCAAAAGATAAATTAAAAAAAAAAAAAAAAAGATACCAAACCAGCCCCCATGGTCTGTATTAGGGGAACAATCTGCAAAGTCCTGGGTTTCTGCTGCAGCTCAACGGGGTGAAGCAGCGTGACAGGGGGAGATGAGATACCAGAGGAAAAGACCACCCAAATGAAAGTTTGCACCTTCTGAGCCATTTAGCAGAGACAACTGTGAAACCTGCATTGCCTTTAATACGTTTCAAGGGCTTCTGTACACCAGAAGGTCTTGGCAGGTTTGTAATCCTCTGCCTCACTCCCTGCCACATCCCAGCACTTCAGATGAACGTTCCTCTTCTCTCCAGGAGCATGTGGGGAGGCGTCAGCGTTGCAGCATCCTCAGCTGCAGCCGAGCCTTTTCCCTGGGTGACCAAAGCCACTGGAACCACACTCACGTGCAGAATCCCCTCCAGAAAGGCATCACCTCACACTGCAAGGGGTTTCGTTTCACAGGTCATCAGGTGGTGGCTCCTTCCAGCTGCCGAGCCGTTCCCTTTCAAGCCGTACCACAGCAAGGGGGGCTGCGATCAGCCGGCGGCTAGTTTTCTTGCGAAAAGATGATGAGCAGATGGAGCTGCTGAACTCTGCTCTGCGGCAACAGCTCCCCAAGGCAAACTTTGCTGGCTAATCCTTGGAGCCGGTCAGAACCTGGCCGGAGCCAAGCCGTGCCGTGGTACGAGCCTCAGCCGGTCCCCAAAGGGTCTGTTGCTGCACAGGGAGCAAGAGATCCTGTGACACAGATTAAATCGGGAGATCTGTGGGTTTTCATTCAACTCTAGCCTGAATTGTCCTTTTTACTACTTTTTCTTAAGGGGAGGGGGAACCCCTGCAAGTTCTTTGAAAGGCTCCAAACCCAGCTGTAATGAGCTGATAAGCTTCTTTATCACAAGTCAAAAGCCTCTGGCAGCAGCCAGGTTAATATTTTGTCTCATGAGATGCCTCTGCACCAGTGCCAGGTAAAATACTCTTAGTGAGCAGTACTTAAATCACTCTATGGACCCGAGCAAATCAAAATTTAAATTTTACTGTGGTCTGCTGTATAACATCACAGAGGTTTGCTGAGGGGCGATAGAGCTTGGTGCAGGAGGATGAACTGGGCAGAGGCACTGTCAGGTGCAGGATTTAGGGGAAAAAAAAAAAAAATCACAAAAAGGATATTCAGGGAATCCTTTTTTTGTCATCCTAAAGTAAAGACAACAGGGTCACTTAGGAAGAAAGACTTTGGGAGAACAGTACCCCAATGGACCACAGCAATGTCCACACTGGTTCTTTGATTTTGGGGGAAAAGGAGAAACATTTAGTCCAGGGAGGTTCACAGGGCACCCACTCGCCACATCTCCCATCCACTGTTATCACAGAAATGTCCCAGCACCTCGTAACACACAGAACCGCACTTGTAATGTGCGAAAGCATCACTTACATCAAGATTTTTGCAATAGCAGGGAATTTACTGGGAGAAATCTGCAGTGATCCTCTCCATGCTCTGAAGTCTTCACCCTTCTGACCCGAGAGATTTCTGCACCCTAAATCAGTTTGTTTAACCCAGAGCATGGAGGAATGATCTATCCACCAGGCATCCAAGAGATTTTAATACCACTAGGAACATAAGTGCTTTGCTCAACATCCTGTTTCTAGCTGTGGCCAATTTCCACTGTTTCAGAGAAAATAAAAAAAAAAAAGATGAAAGAAAAAAAAAATCTCAAAACCAGAAGATAAATCATGCTAAAAGGGTCAGAAATAAATCCTTTCTTGCCCCTGTGGATGAGCTGCAGAACCCCTGAAGAACGGGATAAATACAATATAAAACCAGTGCAAACAAATTTAAACAAGCAGCTACTAATTCTTCTTTCACGTCTCCCCTCCATATTCAGGATACATCAGACAGTAGGATTTTATTACATCACAAAATAATAATATTTTAGACCTTTTTTGAGGCTGTCTTCGTGCAAAATACCCTTCTGATTTGCATAACATCGAGTAGGGCAAAGAAGATGGAGTTTAACCGGCCTCATTCCTTTATGCACAAATTGGGGCCACACGTCCCATCCTTGTAACTTCCCCCAAGCCAAGCAGGCACCTTCTGAGCCCAGCCCAGACGTTTCCATCCCCTCTTTCAGATTAGATATACAACAAATATCATCTAAACATGGCCCTCTTATTCTATAACAGACCAACTCATAATTTCTTTCGCACCTCCCACAACATGTACTTTATAAAACTAAAGACACGCTCTCTGGATACAAACCAGAGGCAATTATCTCCAAATCTTGAAAATCCTGAATCTCTGTAACCTGGCATTCATCCCACACCACCTCATATACAAACCAGGGGAAGCTCGGGCACCGGTTCCTGCTGCTTCTACTCAGGAAACGAGGATCGTTTGAGCCTTCATCCCTTCTCTCCGTCCAGGGAACACACGAGACAACAGTCGTGACTTTATCCTTTACCCAGGGGCTCCAAACTTGGAGCTCAGATGCTAAAGCAAATAGATAAGAAACAGGCAGATAAATATCGTTCCCTTTCCCAGACCACCAGGGGTGTATTTTCAGATCCTCTGTAGCTGGTGTTGGATGGGACCTGCTTTAAGGTGTGGTAAGTCCAATAATATTATATATACTTCTGTACCTACGTACAGATACATCCATAAATGTGTGTGTATATTTTTACACATATATAAATGCATACACACACATATATATATGCCTGTGAGCGCATGTATCCACACATACACTTTTATAGGAAGTAACCAGCAATTACAAAAGAAAAACCACAAGTTAATGTATGTAATCATGTCAAATCCCCAAAGTAATAAAGGGGAAACCGCCTCTGCTCGAGGTTTTTTTTCGGTGAAGTCAAGCAGTCAGCTGCGCAGCTGAAAGGCTCCCCAAGACGCCGGCGTCCCCAGGGCAAATCTCTCTCCCACCCTCCAGCCACCCACTCCTCCCTGGTGCCACTGGGCATATCTTCAGCCCCCCCCGACTTTGCAACCGCTCTCTTGGCTCCCATCTCCTTCACAAACTGTTCCAGCTCGCTGTGGCCAAAGCATTTCTATCTGACTCTGCATAATCTCCTTCTCCAACCTCCCTCTCCCCTGCAGAGCAGGGTAATAAAAAAAAATTACAAAAAAATACAAAAAATTTTAAAAATACAGTGGGACATGAGCTACTTTCGGAAGCTGCAAGCCTGGAGCCTGAGGTTAGCAAGGGAGAGGAGAAAAAAACTCACCTAATTATAAGTGTGCAGAAAAGAGTTTGCCTGTAGGAAATGGGAAGATTACATGCTAAAGGGATTGGCAAATAGCTGCAAGACGGGCAGTCTGAGATGAATTATGTCTCAGCACGGCGACTCCCCACTTGTAACTATTTTCATTTAAAATCATTATTCCTTCCTGATAGTTGCTCAGGCACCCCAAATCACCCCTTGCCTAAGGGGCAGCGTGGAAATCCCTGGCCCCAGAGTAGGACTAGGTGGGATGAGGAAGGGATGGTCCTTCCTCTGGCCCCTCCAGGTTAGACAGAAGTAAAAGAAACATTAAAAAGGTGACATACCCATCTGATCTGAGGACCGCACCGTTTTCCCTTGCCCAGAGCTCAGGATGGTGCCTGCAGGGCTAACAGCTCCTAATTAACCACCTAGAGGTCAAATTGGGTTTGGAGCTAATTGAAGAAGACCCCACCTAATTATCACTTACCTTATCAGGATAACAGAGCCTTTTGCTTGAAAACATCTCAATTTGCTGTAAGCCTGAGCAGGCCAAATAGTTGCAGTTAGTCACGGGCAATGATTTTAGACTCTCAGATGCCAACTTCTCTGTCCACCAGCAGAGATCAACTCCGGGCTTGCAAGAAAAATAAAGGCTCTTTCAGTTGGGAAACTTTTGCATTCACTTTAAGGCTTAACTTCTGTTTTTGGCTGCCAGGCTATTTCTCTTCTTTTAAAGAGAAAGGAAATAATTCAGCCAGCAGACATTGCAATGATGAGCAATGGAGGAAATGGATAAACAGCTGGGTTTGTGTATGGTATTTTTATGACCTCTCTCTTACTGGTATTCTCCTTCCATCAAATTCTCATTACTGAATTCTGATGCCTTCCCTTCCATATGAAACTGCAATTATTAGCTCTGCCTGTGAGTAAACCACAAATATGGCATGCTTGGGAGAGTAACCAGGCTCAGAAATCACTGAAATTAAAATTCAAAATGTATGCAATGATCTGAGCCTTCCCGATTACCAGTGTGCATTTAAATATGAGCTATCGTCTTAACAGTAGGTTCAACAGCAGCTGTCTTAGGAAAAAAAACAAATTACCACTGCAGGAAACCTCATTCTGAGCAGAAACAACTACTAATGTCATGCAGCAAGATTTGGAGGTGGCAGCCAATCTTTCTACTGCCCAAGCAGTCCCGAGGTTTCTCCAGCCAACAGCAGCCACAGCCTCATTTATCCCATGGATTTACCTCTGTCAGTCACAGAAAGAAAATGTCTCTACCTCGGGTACTTCCAACAGAGAAAGGGGCTCTCCAGCTTGCTGTGGTGTTTTGGTCTTAGCCAAATGCTTTTCTGCAGGTTTTAGCACTTGCACAGCAAATCCCAGATTTAGATGGTTGCCCCTGAACATTGAGTCACTGCCTTACAAATAAGGCATGATTTAGGCCCATAAACTAAGACATTGCAGGGTCTGAGCTGTTTCTGGGCTGTAGCAGAGCACGTCTGCTCTGCTGTGATGTATGGTTAAAACAGGAGTTAACTCTGAGAGAAGAAAACCACATGCCAGAGGCCACCGATAGCAATCCAACACTTGTAATAACAAAAATAGGCGCATCTGCTGGATGGAGAAGCTTTGCAACTAGCATCACATGACAAATCGTGTGCTGTTTTAATTCAGTGATGGAAAACAAGGCTGGGAGGGACCTGTGGAGGTCATCCTGTTCATCCTCCTGCCCTGGGCTGGAGCAGCAGCTCTCAAGCAGCTCCTGGCAGCTGTGGGTCAAACCTGGTCTCAGCAAGATTTCAGGATGACAACGAGGCAGTTTGTCCCAATGCTTACCTCCTCAGAGTTAGAATGATTTTTCTAACTTAAAACTCCCTTGGTGCAGTGTAACCCACTGTTTCTGACCTCTCTGCAGTGGGCATGGAGAGGAGGGCTGTTACCTGTCGAGCAATCTCTTGTGTACTGGAACACTTGATAGCAAAAAGGAGGGAACTCTTTGGCCTCAGCAGGACATTGGCTTAATAATGACTATTACCACTGTCTGCAGTTCACCCTTTTCCTACTACTCACCCCCTTCAGGTGTCCCTCAGGGATATATTTTAAAGTGAACCTCAGATCTAGATCTCCAGGCACTTCCTCCTCTTCACCTTCCCATCTCCTGCTCCCCACGCTCCGGTCCTTGGTTCGCACATCCTTTCCCGTTTGTTTGTCTCTTTATTTTTAGAGCTACAGAAAAGAAACGCCATGGAGGCGTTATTCTTTGCAAAGAAGCCGGTTCCTGCTGGGTGGCGATGCCATCTGTGTGTCCCACTCGGGTCGCCGGCCGTGGGCTCGCATACCAGCGAGGACAAGGAGGGTTTGTGTCGTGGGCAATTGGCTTCTGGCGGGCTGGCAGCACGTCAGGGCAGCTCTGCCTGCCCACAAGCCAGCACAGAAAAGTCAAGTATTGTGGGCTCCTGTGAGGAGAGAGCTATAGAAATTAAGGCATTCGGCCCCATTCTTCACAAGCCAAATTTGTCCTGATAAACCAGAGCCAACTTCGCATTGGGGACGTGCAGGGACCGTAGAGTTTGTGTTTGTTTAATTAATGCATCTGGTTTTGCTCCACTTTGGCTCTTTGTTTTTACTTATCGGAATACGAAATAAGGCTAGAGCTTCCCCAGGACCCCAGAAGAAAGAAGGAGTGTGTTTTTCCAGGAGAGCGAATCTCTGCAGACCATCAGCCTATCTGCAGGCTGAACAAACCGGTACGGCCCAGAGGTCAGGCAGGATAAGGTCAAAGCCATATCTCACGTAGGAAGGAGAGAAGACCTCTTATAAATGCTATTTCTACCCTTTCAAGGGCTCTGGTCTTGTCTGATCCACGAAGACCCTAAAAGCTGCCTGTACTATATATTAATGCCAGTCATTTGCCGGGACCTGGATTTAATCCTGCACTTGCTTCCACGTCCTGGAATGAGTGAGTGGAAGCAGGGCTGGTGGGGTGTCCCTGGTACACGCAAGATAACAGCCTCCTCCTTGCAGCTCTGCCACGAGGGCACCCACACGCAGGAGGTCTCCGAACACAGCCCTGCACAGATGGGACACTCTGTCTGGATTTCAACTCTGTGTGCACTAAGAGGACAACTTGCTAAAGAGGGGTTTCAGGGTCTTGAAGCCAGACCTATTGCTGAAGCATCTACTGAGCTTCAAGGAATCGTTTCTGGTCGTGCTTGCAAAAAAAAGCACCTGAATTTGTCACCAGCTCTCAATTCAACCCTGGAAATCCCATTAAGGGGTGCATCAGCCTTTTGAGGGCAGGGATTGCAGCCAGTTCTGCTTGAGGAAGAGGGATTTTCCTCCTGGACAGGGTGCTGAGGGCACTTTGGTGAGCAGAGAGCAAAGGGATGGATGACATTAGCACTCTGGCTGCAAGGGAAGAGGGATGCTGCAGGCTCCCAGCCCTGCCAGGCTCGGCTGTGTGTGTTACAATACAGGTTTTTGGCATGGCAGCTTCTCCTTGGACTGACAGCTCTGAAGGAAAGGCAGGGGCGTCACTGGTAATTTTTCAAAGATTTCCTTGATGTCTTTAGGTTTCTACCAAAAAGAAAAAGAAACAGCCCCAAACCAACAATACAAAACAACCGCCCCCTCCCCAGCTTAACAGCTTTATCAATCCTAGAGCAGAATTTTGCCAGAACAAGGACGGAGCGCACTTGCCAAATTATTTGTTGTCATTAAAATAAATTAAGTATCAAGTCATAAAACAATAGCGTGGTGACAGAAAGCTGGAAAGCAAGAGCAGTCCTAATCAGAGGCAAACATGCTGCGTGTTCTGGAGCCGAGAGCACGGCGCTGTGACGGGATCCTCATCCGGTGCGGGCGATGCGGGTCTGCAATCCATCTGCCGGTCCCGACGGCTGGGAAATTAACTCACAGGGACTAATTACCCAAGAAATGGCAGGGGGTGGGCGGAAATATGTCTTGCGCTGTGTTCTCAGATCTCAAAGCACTATGGGAAGAGCGATGGTGATTTCAGCACTAGTACCTGCGCACTTGAGCCTGAAGCCATAGGTGCTGCCACAGACTGAGGGGATGCAGCAGCACTGAGGGTGAGGATGATGAAGCATCGCTCCCTTCTGCTTTGCAAACACATTACCTGGCAGGAGGCTAGAGGAGTTATCAACTCGAGCTTGCAATCATTCTGTGCAACGCAATGTGCCAGGGATGTCCAAGCGGTGTGGGGGACGGCAGCTGGACTGCTGGTAACCTGGCATTGGTTGAAGACATTGACCTTGACAAATTCCCAGTGTACCCTTAAGATGGGAAGTTGCGTGCACTGAGTTTGGACACGTTTGCGGAACTTTCTCCCTCAAGATCCGGGGGGATGAGCCCAGCCAGAAGCTGCTAATTGTTACCCAATTGGAATGTGAAAAACAAGTGTTTGACCTATAAGCAAAGGCCACGCTACCTTCTTCTAGCTGCGACTATTTATAAAAGGCACCCCCTTGGTGTAATAAAGTAGCCGTTTTTGAGCCATTCTAATACCATTCAGTTGTGTCGTGTCCGTCTCTACAATGACAAAGTGGAGAGGTGAGGAGGAGGCTGAGCAAAGAGAGATGGAAGTTTGTGCATCTCCTGGACCAGAGCCGGGCTGCATTGTGTGGGTGGGGACCAGAAGCCGTCATCAGCGACCAAGTTCCTCCTGCAGGTCAGAGGATGCTGGAGGGGCCCTGGCACCGTCCCGGCCCCCCGGCCCCTCGGCCAGGCAGCTGGCGCACGGCGTGTTGCGCCGACGGATTAGCGATGGCGCGCGTACAGCTGTGCTGATCCGACACACAGGGGCCGCATTCGAGACGGGCCGGGCTGGCAGATTCCCTGGGAAGGGCTGGGGGGAAGGACACCCACAGTTGTTTGCCCGAGAGTTCGTCTCTATCCACCGGCACTAATTCCTGCAGTAATCCCCCTCCACAACAGGCACAGTGTTGGGGGCCGGGCGGCCCCTTGCCTCCCCGGCGGACCCGCGCCAGCGCTCCACAACTGGATGCCGTCCCCAGGGAGGGGGCGATGGGTGATGGGGGCTGCAGGCGCAGGTGGCCCGGCCAGCTGTGGGTTTTCGATTTCCCATCGATAGGGTAAGAGCCCTCGGTTATGTCAGAGAAACAGGAAAGGACAGAGCAGGCTCTGGCAAGGACAGAGGAGGTGGTTTGCTCAGCTGATGTTCAGCCTATGGGTCTTTTCCTGCAGACCCTATTAGAGATCTTATTAATCTGCAAAAACACATTGGCAGAGAGACAGTTCTCTTCCATGCCTCTCCCAGGATCTTACCTTGCTCCAAACTGGGCTCCAGGAGCTAGCCGGTGTCTGCACATCATCTCACAGCTGAAGGTGCATCCTCAGAAGTTGTGTTTGTGTCCTTTCTAACAGGCACCGCTGTATGAATTTTTATTTTCGGGTACCTTTGCGAGGAACACAGCAGCAATATCTGCCTGACTTTCTTACTAAAAGTAGTCCTGGACTGGCCAACACCCTCTGTGCCTTCTGTGCCTCCCAGCAGGTATTTATCAAGTGATACATCACATCCAGAAATGTGTGGAAGCCACTTAAAAAAACCCCAAAACCAGAAAGTCAAAATATTGTCCTTGACCCAGGTTCAATACTAGCTAAGGAGGTAGGGACAAGACCAGCCTCAAAACCTGCACAAAAGTGAAATCCTCGTTTTCCCCTGTTCACCAAGCAGCTGCTGCTTTGCATAGCCAAGAAGTTCAAATGCAGTCGGTGAGTTGGAATTCTGCCAATTCGGGCCACTGAAACACCTTAAAATAATCCAGTTTTCAGCAGCAGAAGCTTCCTGAAAAATGTACAGCTTTAGTGCACTTTGCACAAACCAGAGACACCCAGTTTTGCTGATTAAGAGAAGATCTCAGCGCCGCTGAAACAGCTCTTCTCTAAGCTGAGATTTTGCTTTCAGAAATGCACAAATGCTTATATGATACGTAGACTGAAAACAAGGGCAATGAGAGTGCTGGTTTTTCTCCAGCTAGAGACTTGTACCTGGTTTCTGGGATGTGTGCTGTAGAATACGGCCTTAAAGAATATGTTTGTCTTAGAAAGAGCCAGATACAGTTTTAACATACCCTCATCGGGAGATTGAAATCCTATAAATCAGCCGGAGCATGGCACCGTGTCCAAACAGTTGTCTGGTGGGGAGGAAGGCTGGAAGAAGGACTCATCACTTGGCATGTGGAAACAGCTTCCTACGCATTCTTTCAAAAAAAAATATTAAAAAATAATAAAAAGAAGAAGAAAAAAGATTATATTTCCAAAATACACAGCTTGAAATAATAGCCAAAAACTGATAGCAAATTCCTCTCTGGTTTGTTATACTTATATCCTTTTTGGTACGGAGACCAGCAGCTTGTTGGGTTCATCTTCACCAGGCAATATCTCTGGAGAGTGTGATACGGGATGGGATCTGGCAGTGGTGATCATAATCCCTTAAAACTGATGGACCTCTCAGTAAATTTTTCCATTTCTTTCAGCTGTCAAGTACATAGAAGCCTAGGTTTGGATTTATTTTCCTCTTTTTCAGGAAAAAGATACCTCGCAGAATCTTTTCTGCACCTTTTCTGCAATTTTCCTGCATCCTCTGGAAGCAAGAATGAGGAAGTGAACATGGCTCAGACTGGCCAGACACGTTTCACTGCCCAAGCTAAGTAAACTTGAAAACCGGTTAAACAATATCCTTTTGGCTAAGCCAGGTTTCTGTAGACCCAGGCACAGGCTCCCTGCACCCGCTGTTGAATTGACTGTCCTTCTCCTGCCGGGGCCATGCTTCCTCCTTGCTGTACCAGGGACACTTGGTTTCCAACCTGTTCTCCTTCCTTTGTGACACTGTAATATGATCTCATTGAAGCCTTCTCTTTAAATTAGTTTCTCATACCAGAGCAAACAAGAATGAGAATGGAAGGAAAGTCATTAGACAGGGTATAACAATAGCTCTGGTTGGTAATTAATTAATAAATAGAAAAGGAAAGTACCTTTATTAAGGAAAAAAACTCACCAGAGTTCTCTGGAATTGAATTTCCTTTGAAGTCTCTGTTACTGAGTAGGTTTATTTCATAAGGGATTGGAGAAGTTTCCTGATGTAAGCTTTGGTGAGCCATCAGGGGTACAAGGCTGATGTAGTGACCTGTCACTGTGATGTTTCAGTGACGCTGCAGCCTTGCTGGCTTCACTTGGGAAAGCAAGAAGTCCCCATCCTGCTGAGACAGGTGACATTTGCTAATGCAGACCAACTGTAGCAGCTTTTTGTTCCACCAACAGCTGGAGGTGCTGACCTTTCACAGTGGTGGCTCACCACCTTGAATAAAAGAAGTCAGGCTGACCTCCCACCGCCTTTCACACCTGCAGATGCGCGCCGTGCAGGAGAGGTTTCTCCTGAACGAGCACCATGCTCCAGCCCAGCCTAGTCCTTGTCCCCAGCCCACCTTGAAGCACGTTCTGACAAATCTCCGCTCACCCTTTGGATGCCAGACAGCTCTGGTTTCTTGTGCTCCAACCCAACTTGACTTCGATGCCTACCTCCATAGCTAGTCCTAACCATGGAGGCCAGACATCCTTCCCCTTCTGCTAGAGATCCCTTTTCAGCCTAACTCAATTTCTGTAGCACGTAGAGACCTTTGCAAAGGAATCCGGGTTAGGAACCACTAAGCTGCTTAGCACCTTCAAGTAATGAGATGGACGAATGGTTGGGGAAGAAGGTAGGCAAACATTGCCTCTCTGCAGAGCAAATCTCAGCGTTTAGAAGCTGTTTGAAGTGTTTTGTGTGTTGGCTGGTGTGTTTGTGTTCTTTTTTTTTCCTTTCCTCAATGAACTTCTGTGGAATGCTCACTGGAGACAGGAATGTTGGTTTCCCTGCTGCCCTTCCCAAGCGTGCAATGGCATTCGGATAAATTACACACGCAGCACTTTTTTTTTAGCTCTTTTTATTCTTTTTCTAGCCGGGTTTTGCTTGGAGTTGGCCAGCCGTTTGGACTAAAAGCAAGACACAGCTCCTCTTCTGTGGGGGTTACTCAATTATAGCAATCAGTACACCAAGGCTTCCAAGAATATTAACTGTAGACCAAGCAGAAAACAATAAAAAGCATAAGGAATGTTTGCTTCTTCTTTTCCCTTGTGAGTCTAATGGTGATTAAAGGTATCAGATCAAGAGCCCTGGAGAAGGGAGCTTTCTAATTTTCTACAAAGCAGCATTGCAGATGATTTTCCTATCAATGCACTTCAACCCTGAGTAGGAATGTTCAGCTTTAATAACCCAAGTCCTTTTTGTCCTGCTTGGCTGGGTGGGCCAGTTCGCAGAAAGGGGGATCTACCCACGTCATCACCCCAAGCTCAGCCTGCCCTGCAAAGAGTACCGAAAAGAAATGCTAAATGCCTCCTTCGTGAGAAAGTCTGGATCTGCCCAGACATAGCTTTGAATTGTTGACCAACACCAACTCCCTACCTTTGCATGAACTAGTCCCAAGACCTGAAATGAGCCATCAGACCTGCCCTGCAGACAAGGGCAGTCATCCAGCCTGCCCTCCCTGGAGCACACGGACCAATACACCTGCTCACTTGGATTTAATTGAGGCCAGAGCTTGTTTTCTCCTCTAAAACCCACTGGAAATTGTAAAATCAGTTGGATCTGCAGAACAGAGTAGGAAAGTTGGGGGGTGGAGGGAGGGGGGAGCAGTTTGTCATCGCTGGTACCTCCTACTTCTAATGGAGTTTCTTTTAAACTCTTTCCAGCATAATCCCCCAAACTATGTGATCTTTCTCCCAGAGGAGCTGTGCTGTTTCTATGGAGTCCCCAAGATACTATCCATTTTCCCTTTGATTTAATTTAGTAGGTTCAAGGACTCAAGTGAAAAAAGCAACGGAGGAATACAAATACTGGTCGGAAAAACGCTTCAGAGGTTGCACAAGTGGCAGGAAAGGTGCACGCAACAATAAGGCCTTGACTGGGCAATTCTCCACGCTCCGTACCCCACAGGGCACATGTCAAAGGCTGAAGATTAACACCCGCCGAGCACTCTGCTCGCATGCGAGGCCTCCCCCAGCTCACGGCGATAAAAGCTCAGCCTCAAAGCAAAATCTAAGCTTGCTGAGACTTCAAAATAGCTCACAGCCAGGCGCTCAGCCCAAACTCAGCTCAGCCGTGCGCAGCCCTGTGTACAGGTGTGAAAGCCCATCCCCTTTGCTGGGATAAACCTCACCAAGGCTCTGCAGGCAACTCTCCCAGGGTTGGAAGAAGCCACTAGAAATGCACAACGTGTCCCTGCATCGGGTTCAGCTCCTGGATCCTCCCCTGCTGCTGCTTCCACGTCTCCCAAAGCTGGCCCGAAGTAGTTGGGCTTTTTGCTCGCACACAAACTGCGTCCAGCTGAGGATCTCCAAGCAGCCTGAAAGCCCTGAAGTTCATTATCTCAATCCTTCCATTACACAGAAAACTATTAAGCTGATTATA
>NW_009732506.1:14218-25815 GCF_000703405.1 Apaloderma vittatum | reverse complement strand
TATACATGCAGGGAAAGTGAAGCAGGGAGGGACTAAAGGGAGCTGCAAGAAGAAAAAAGAGGTTTGAGGGCTTGTCGGCAATTTTGAAAAAGTAAGGAAAAAAATCATTTGGGGCTGGATCAAAACCAGGCTCTTTTTTTTTTTTAAAAAAAATACTTTTGGCACATCACGAACTGAAAGAAAATTAGAATGGGTCATATAAAATGTTACATTTCAATCAAATTGAAACCATCCCTCTCATTGATTTCTTGAAAACCTCTTGGAACCACTTATATAATTAAGGGAAAGCTTGAAGCAAGGATTGAAATGGTACACTTTGAAAATTGTCAAAACAAGACCTCTGAGTGCTTTTTCAGAGTTATCTCTTCGTTTTTTTCCAACGCTAATCATTAGGCAAAATGATTAGAAATTCATTACACGTTTCACTGTGATGGAATTTGTGTTTTCCGTCAAGGAAAACGACTTCAGGGAATGAAAACAAGTGTTTTCCCAGGTGCAGCCAGTCCAGTGGGATGGCTACAGCAGAACCCAAAACTTCTCCTTCAGCCCAGTCTGGAGGGAGAATTTGCATCTGGGCTTAAACAGGAATACAACAGCGAAGACCCATGCGTGCATTGCTGGCCTCTCCTCTGGATCCCCCTTGTCGGCCTTACTCATGGATTTCATCTTCCTCTTCCTCACTCCCTCAGCCTCTGAAACCAAAGAACGTTTGTGGGTTTTTTTCCCCATTCTGCTGAGCATTTGGAACAACAGATGAAAAGCGTGACTGCTAAATATTAATACGTTCCGTGGAATAATCATTCATATTTATGGCGCAATTAAGTGATGATAGATACTATTGAATATGCAATATGGAGACTGAAAATCTTGCAGCAACACGGACCCGATCCTGCACCTCTGACCCCTGCACCCATTCTGTGAAGGAAATTAGTCTCATTAACTTTAATAGAGCTCTTAACTGGAGTAAACAGCCCTCACACAACCAAATCTTCCTCACACACAAGGAAACGTCTAGTTACAGCCCTCTAGTTACAGCCTCTCCCAGTTCCACCAGCTCATGCTCTGCAAACCCATAGTTTGTTTAAGGGCTCAATTATATTTAAATTGCAAAGATTCATCTGTGGCTGCGCTTCCACCATTTCAAAGCCATATTAAAAACAGAGCTCTCATTTATCATTAAACATGCAGAAGCATTTTTTGGGTTCCCTAGATGGTTTGATTTTGCAGAACCGGGATAGGAGAGAACCCAAGTCTGAGATACCAGGGGGGTCGGGGGACAGGATTGTTTTTTTTCCCCACCTGACTGCGAAACCAGCAGGACGAAACAGGACCACAGGGTGGCAATTAAAGTAATTACAAAAAATTAGATCCCTCCCTCTTTTTTCCCTCACATAATGGCAGGTCATTAAAGTTAATAGTCAGGATCACATTTGTACATGTCAGCAAAAAGTCATTGCAGCATCTTTCATCTCGGCGACGGCCTGAAACTTTCCTCCCATTCCCTCGGTCTCTGAGGGAGCAGCACGGTATGTCGGCTTCTGGGTTTGGGTTTTCTCCACGTTG
Organism: Apaloderma vittatum; assembly: GCF_000703405.1. Classification (NCBI taxonomy): domain Eukaryota; kingdom Metazoa; phylum Chordata; class Aves; order Trogoniformes; family Trogonidae; genus Apaloderma; species Apaloderma vittatum. The sequence goes on along the minus strand of NW_009732506.1, from coordinate 24,252 downwards.
CACCTGCTGCTGGGACTCGCCAGCAAAGGCTTCAAGGTGCTAAAACCAGTCTGTTGGGATAGGAGAGCTTTCGAGTGCTCCGAATATTTCGAGGTCGGGGAGGAATCTGTGTTAGACGTAACCCCAGAGGCAGCTCTGTCTGGAGCTGGAGGTGGGTATTCAGCAGAGCAAGGGGAGTCATAGAATCGTAGAAAACCACCTTGCAGTGCCTTTGATGGTGATGTGCTGCTCCAAGAGGTCGTCTCCACCCTGAGGAGGCAGACCCATCCCTGTGCCTTCCTACAGCTGCCACGTGTTGAGCTGGTGATGCCTCTGTGTGGGCATCGCTTTGGTCTGGAGCATCTCTCCACCACCGCTTCCCACCACATCAGCCCACTCATTCCTGAAAAGACTGCAGGAGGGACAAAGGGATGATGCCAGTGCTGCCAGTGCTCAGCGGGGCCATGCGTTTTCTAAAGGAGGAGTAACAGTTACTCAGGATGCGTTTTAATCCCGATGACTGCGGATGAGACCTCCACACGCAGCGTGGACCAGGTAGAAGCCCTGTGCAGAATAATCAGCCACGAAGGGAAGTATGTCATAGGAATTGAAGAGCAAAAAAACCAGATTTGTTTCACCTTTTTTCCCTGTGAGCCCAAAACAAAAGTACCTTTTGGGTAAGGGATCCAGGCAGAGGCATCGTTTGGGGTTCAGACTGAACGAGAAAGTCGGTGGATACAGCACCGACCGTTTTCAATCCCCACAGAAAAGGGCCCGTTTTGGACACAGACACAAGTCTCTTCCACGTAAAAACTGAGTATTTCCCAGTTTGTAAACTGGTTTGGGGCTCATCATGCCGATGATGGCAGACTCCAGTCTGCATTCTTGAGGCCACGGGGGCAAGAAGGGCTGGAAATCAGATACAGTCCTCCTGAGAGTGACAGAAGGTCCTCTGGGGTACTCTGCTGTGCCCCAAAGTCCAGAGAAGGGCTGGCAGGTGTTGCCACAGGAGCCAGGCACATACACGGGTGGTTTTGGGTTGACTGTCAAGACACTTTGCTCCATCTCAAGCTGCACAAGCTGCTTTTCCCCTCCTAACGCCTCCATACCCTCCGTGAGCACAAAACTGTTCCCATCTTGGTGTTTGCAGTGAGAAGCAAAGTCCTTCCAGGGGCTCTTAGCAGACAGCGTGTCTCTCTTACTGGGCTCATTTTGATCTGCAGAGAGAAAGAGCAAGAACTGGGGTGTGCCTGGACTTGTTGCCATCATCTTTCTTCTGCTCTCCTGTCCGAGGATGAAGCTCATTTCCCTTCCGAGCTGGTATTTGTGCCTGTCTGGAGCAGGGAGGAAGACTGTCTCGAAGACACGGGCATCAGGGAGTAATAATCACTAAGAAAAGGAAACTACTACATGCAGCGAACATGCGGAGAGATTGCTGATTTTATAGCAGCAAACGATACTAATAAATACGTGGGCCCCAGTGGGACCTGCCGTCACGAGGGAAGTTCCAGGTTTCAAACCACCAGCTGCTCTGGCCGGTCTGGTATCGGAGCATGAACTCCCCCAGAAAAAGAAGGATTCTTATTTTACATTTGATCCTGCAGAGATGGATAGTGTCTGCTTTTGCTGACCTCATCCTCAGACCTCTCTTGACGACTGAGTATGCCAGAGGCCGTTGCCTGATGCAGGCTTGATGTTATCCTAGAAGAAAATTTCATTTCCCCATTATTACCCTGGAACATCTCTGAACTGTTCCAGCTGTTTGGGAGTGAAGGTTCTTTGGGAATGATGCACCTCAGTCGTACTCCTTTTCCTCTCCACGGATCAGAACCAGTAGTGACACAAGAGCGTGGGACTTGCTGGAAATAGAAGGGAAGAAGTTCCTGACATGGTCTTTTGGGGGTGTAACTTGCTCAGATTGGTGAGGTCTGGAGCTGCTCTCTGCTCCTGCCACCCTTGTGCAAGGGCTGAACCTGCCTCTGGTCCTCTCCTGCGCCGCACGGGCACTGGGAGGCCCTCTGGAGATGCACATCCTTTCCTGCTTCCAGGGAATAACCTTGCCTGGATTCACCAAGCTTCCAGAACCCAGAAGAGACGACGGCTTTGAACACAATCCGATACATTTCATGTAGCCATCATAGAGGGTGATTGCCGCCAAAACCCCTGTTGAAAAGCTTCACTTGCGCCCACCCAGCTTTGGGCAAGGGCTCACAGCTGGTTTTGTCTTTAACCTTCTCTTCACACCTTGCATAGCAGAGTTGCAAGGCTGTCTTGCAGCTTCCAGCGGCCTAAAATCTGCAAACAATATATGCTGGAAATTCCCTAACCTTGCTCATGCTTTTGCTGTGTAAGTCTTAGTACCTCCCATATCATTAGTCCTCCTTCGGCAAACAGCTATTGTGCATTCGATACTTTTATCTTTTAACAGTTTTCCTTCACATTTTTCATCTGCTAAATTGCATTTTTGTGGGCTCGTCTCTCTCTTTTTATTTTAGTTTATGTTATTTTTTTTCCCCAGTGTAACTGTACTCTTAGGAAGATTTTAATTACCTTCCTTTAAAGCCAAATGACAAGTAGAGCATGTCATTTGTAGCTAAAGTATCACTTGAAAATGCAAAAGCCCCGGCTTTATCAGGCTTAAAAGCTTTCCTGGAATATGTTCAAAAACTGCTGACTGGGCAAGATTAAACATCGCAATGTTAAGTAAAAGATCTCCGCATGTGGTATTCTTTTATTCCCCAGGGTGATCAAGTTAAACTGCAATGCAGCCCTCTTCTAAAATATTATTAAGGTTTTTTTCCTCCTGTGTGCAATAGGGAAAGGGGCTGGGGCTTTGGTGATGAGAATCTCAAAACAACGGCACTCAAAAGCAAAGGGGAGCTGAAGCCACGATGCCTTCAAAAGAGATCAGGTGTTTTCTAGAGCAGAGCAACAACGAGAGAGGAGAAGCCCTTGTCCAAACACAGCGCTCACACACGTCGTGCCGAGCAAGAACCTCCTGCGAGCTGGGGCGGATTTGTAATCCTGTGGCACAGAAACGGTCTGGCTGCACCAAAGCATTAAGGGAAAGCTTTCCCTAAGATGATTTGTCATGTCGGGGTCAGCAAACCCAGCAGGGAACCCACCTCTTAATTACAGGGACAATGACTGGAAGTGGGACTGTGGCATTAAGGTGAGCGGGACAACACGAGCCCAACAGCAATGAAGGAGGTCATGACATTGGCTTCCCTGGCCAAGGACCTGCTGCTTTGGATGCATAAACGCAGGAGGGACCTGCCTGTTTGGGTGTGCTGAGGGCATGCCCATCCTCCTCACACCTGAGGCTGCCGGGTCCAAGCTCTTCAGCAGCGCAATTTGTATTTTCTGCGACCACCAAGCAGGTCTTGACCTGGGGTCACCAACTCAGCTTTGCACCTTTCCCCCTGGGTAAGACGCTGCATGCAAACAGCCTGATGCAAAGGCAGTAGGGCAGCACAGTGTCCTTGCAAAGAGAGAAAAAGTCACGGTGATAACCAAAATACCCACCCACACCTCTAGATGCACAGAAGTGACTCTCACCTGGCCCTGAAGCACAGCAGTGATGTGTCTGGAGTATAAACCTTCTTAGATGTCTGAGCCATTCTAACAGCATCAAGTCTCTACTCCAGCAGCACAACGGGCAGGGAACAGCCTATGCTGGGGGTATTTCAACCGAGTATGAGCATAACCCATCCCAGCATAGCTACTGGAACTTGGAGGTCCATTCTGGTGGACCCTGGAGAGGCTGGGGATGGGGTGGGGACATCACCCCATCAAGGGCAAAGCCTCCGCTCATCACCGACAAGGAGCTTTGGTTTATATTTCCCTGAAGGCTGCAGGGAGTAGGGGAATCTCTTAATTTACGATAACAGGTTTTCCCCTCCCTGAGCACAGTGAGATGATCCTGAGCCGCTGGCCAAGAGCTCCTTAAAAATGCTTGGAAAGAAGAATTCTGGGCTGTGGAGGGGAAACACTTAACAGTTTAAAAGGCACATTGGACTTCCAGGTCTGTCCAGATTGTCTCTGAAGAAATCCTCTGAGAGCTTGGATTACTCATTTTTAATACGAACAGGAACCACCTGCCTGCAATCACACACGTAAACTGTTGGTTACTTTGCAGTGGAAGAGCAGCTTGAACGCTTTTTACTGTAATGTTTAACCCACTGTGTGTTTTGGAGCTTTTTCTTCTTTTGATTGAAAACACACTTCTCGGATGTGCAATGCCCTCGCCTCTGTCTCCCCCCAGCCTCCCCAAGGAGCAGGAATAAATTTCAGCCCTTGGCAGAGGGTGCTCTGTGGTTTGATGTAGGGGAATTTGGGGTGACAAAGAGAGTTGCAGGACCTGGCGTGCCACCACCAACGAGACAGGGCCAATGAAGGGCTAAGCTCACCCACCGCATCGCCGCGGCGACTGATCCCCTGCACCATCGTCCTCTTCACCCGCCTGCTGCCGATGAGCCCACGCTTGGTACCCATCTCCAGCTCCCCCTGACCAACACTTGCAGCCCTTTGAGCTGCTCCCAACAGCACAAACACGGAGCTGATTCTCTCCTTTTCCTTCCTCTTTCCCCCAAATCCCCCAGGTTGATAGAGGGTTGCATCCTTCCTCCAATTTCTTCCTCCAACCCTATCCCAGTGCCTCCCAGGCTCAGATCTCACGGGCAGAGACCTCAGCCTGCAGCCAGGAGATGATGCTCTGTTCATCACGTCCCACCAGCCCTCAGGCAGGACCCTGCAGGGAGGGACAATCCTCAACAGGTCACCTTCCTCACCCTTACTAACAATTTTGCATTGCTCAAGTAACTCACAGAAAGTTGTTGGGTTGGGGTTTTTTTCCACTTTTTAAAAAGCCTTCTCAAAAGCCACTGAAAAAAAGAAAGCAGCTGACCAAAAAACAAGAGAAATAGAGAGAGATCTCAGAGGTCTCTCAAAAGGGTTTCTATTTTTATTTCTGCAGATTTATTGGGCCTGATCAAGCTTCCCCAAAAGCACCAATTAAAACTTCTGGATAATTTTATCCTTTTAGTTTTGGGGGGGGGGGACGGGACACACAGACAGGCTGAGCAGTGCTCATCACCCCAAATTTTAACCAGCTGGGAAAACACAGCTCTCAGTTTTGAGCCAAACTTCCAAAACTGGGGTTTTGTTGTTTTCCTTTTTTTTTTCCCTTCCCTCCAATCAGGAAAATTCAACAGTTTTGCATCCTTGACCTGTGTGTACGTGTGTGTGTGTGCGTACGTCTGTAGCTCCGTGTGTCTTAGCAGCTAAAATTGCCTTTTGTCCTGTTGGGTTTCCATAGGGACTGAGCATTCCCTTCAATAAAGGGCTCCAAATGAATGTAGCCTTCTCAGGGATATCATACAACCAGGCCTGCAAAAGCCTTTTATTAGGACATTCACCTCTGATGGGATAATTTTACCTATCAGATCACATAATCTCTTCCCCTGATGCTGAGCCAGGAAATGAAAAAAGACCAGTGGGGGAGATTTTTGACTCAAGAGCCAGATTCTGCTGTGATGACAGCCTTGATTACTTGGTCGCAGTCATCTTAAAAGATGAGTACAGCAAGCGAAGCCTAAAATTACAATGCACAACTAGACAATAGGTGGGGCAAGAAAGAGAGCAGCGACCAGACACTTTTAGATCAAATTATCAGCGTTTAGTCTATTCTTAAATATTTTAGCGTGTTGGTTAGCTAGTGGAGCTCATCAGCCTGGGAGTGAGGATATCCTCTGTTGCTCAATTTTTTATCTGCGCTAGAAATGTTTGATGCAAACACAGGTGATTGAAAAAAAAAACACCACAACACAACACAGTGGTTGAGAGGATTTAGGAGAAGAGGCTCGAGATTAGCACACAAGCAAACTGAAACATTAGCCATCCTCTGCTCCCCATGCTCTGGCTTGTTACCACCTATCCTTTTTCACAGGGTAATATAATCACAGCCCAGAGAAAGGCTGCACAGCCGGGTGGAAGGTAATTAACAAATACCTGGTTGCAAGAATAAACTGTTTCTACCCCAGAGGAATGGAGCCGAGATTTTCGCTGAGCCCTTTGGGCGCAACACATCAGCTCCGTGAAAACAAAGCTGCTAAGGGGCTGGTGGAGAGTGCTCCCACTCTGATGGGAACAGGCATCCTGCTGCCACAGCATCAGCCCTGGGAGCAGGGAAGGGCTGAACCCATCCCTTCTGCCCAAAGGCAGGGCCAGCTCCTCCGCTGTCATCCCTTCTAGGGCCGGCTTGCTCTTACAGCAGAGAATCCTTGTCAGGGTATCTGTAACATTGCTTTGCTGTCCTCCTGCCAGAGCAGCTTTCAGCAAAATTCAGCCTGAATCTCTTTTCCTGAAATCTAAGCCCTCTCTTCGCCCCCTCTCCTTTTTGCAGCAATATTTCAAAGATTGCTCTCATCTGCTTTTCCAGTTCTGTCTTCCTGAGGCCAAACAACCTTTGTCCCTTCACTTTCTCCATCAGGCTGCTGATGCACGCTCAGTTTGTGGCCTGTTTTCGGAAGAATCCTTGCCTGTCCAGTTGGTTTGCGCCCTTTCCAGTTGCCCATAGGTTATCCTTGCAGTACCTCCTGCTACTTAGGAAACTCTATTTTGGGGTCACCCACTCAGCCTCGCTGGGAGCACTTGGAGTTCCAACCCATCACCCAGTACAAGGCATCCCCTCCAGCACAAGGGTCACCTAGTTATTTAGTAAGAGTACACTCAGTTAGGGGATCCTGATCGTTTATTAGGAGATTGAACAAACCTTGGGCAGAGTCGTCAAGCCCACAAAATCCAGCTTCTTCCCCCCAGTGAACCACCACCGGCTTCTCTCCACCGAGTTCCTCACTTCACACCCACCCTAACACAGACAGTGGTTTGGAAAGGCCAAACAGCAAAGTCTTGTACATCCACCAACAAAGCCCGATGTAAGGATCCCGCCTCATGCTCGCGCTTCTGTCACTGCACCTGAACAATCCGGCTTTTGAAAGAGAAGGCATTTCCCTTCCAGAATGTCAGTGTTTTGCTGGAAAACGGTGGCTTGTACTCAAATGTCACCATTGTTCTCCCCAAATAACTTATATGTTTGTATAACATATTAGCTGTATCCACTGAGCTGCTTGTCAAAACACTGCTTGTGCTCTCATCCGAAAGGGCTGCGTCCTGTTCTTCCATTTCTCACCATAAATAAAATTTCATTTTCGATATGAGGAGCACATTATGGTTTCAGAGTTCATCTGACCCCTCGGTTAGGAAAATATCCTGTTCGGTATAAACAAATGTGCCAGAGCAGGGTGGGCAGCCTTCCTCAGCCCCTGAGCCGTGATGCAAAACCTCTGCCACAGCCAGAGCCACAAGATCCACGTCCCACATGGCAAAAACCCCGAGGGGAGAAAGAGCTCTGGGGCATCATAAGGACTAAAGGCTGGGGAAGCAAAAAGGAGAACTATGGAGAAAGCATCTCTGATGGAAACTTGTTCATTGACCCTGGACAGAGTCCAGATCACCCCTTCTGAATTCAAAAGCGTGACTCCCAATTGACAGGAGTGCCACTCGGTCAGAAATGCTTGTTTATAGCTTGTGTTTAGGGGAGGAAAGCCCTCTCCTTCACTGCCAATCTGTATCTATTTATAGGGGTCTGAGGGGTGGTAGACAGAGACTCTCTTTGTGCTTACCTCGGGATGATAATTTCTGGGAATTCCACCTTTCCCTTGCCCTACAAGTTCATTATTCACTTATTATGGGGAAGCAAGGCAAGGCGAAGGCATGCGATCCGCTGACAAGCCACCTCCTAGGGTATTTTCTAGCCAGAGCAGGAAGTTGCAGCTGGGTTGGTAACAAAGACATCTTCCCTTTGATTTTCCCCCTGAGCCATCCCCGCAGCCTCAGCTTGTTGCTTCAGTGTTGATCTGCCATTTCACCTCCACTGCGAGCCTTCCTTGAGAATATTCCGACATGAAAGAGAAGGAAAACCCACATGGGACGTTATTCTCTTACAGCCAGACAGGGCCATTATGATCATCAAGTCTGACTTCACACGTAATACAGGACATACCTTTCCACACCAAGCTTATAAGCCCTGTGTGAGCTGTAGCAGATCTTTGCAAAATAAAAAAAAAAAACACATCAGCTCCTGGGGTTAAAATCTTCAAGCAACAGAAAAGCCGCACCACACCTTAGTAATTCCCTGCTTGCTCCTACTGCTGCCTGCAGCTTGCAATGCCTGGAGAGGGCAAGGATCCTCCTTCCTCTGCATCCAGAATATTTCAATCAGCCGATGGGTGCTGGAGACATTCTCCCTTCCTGAAGGGATGAGGAGATCAGGCTCTTTGCTAAGCTGTCTCTTATTTTGTATATAACGTTTACTATCACACACAAGTGGTGTTTTTGAGCCTTACGTAAACTAATCCCTTTAAAAACAAACACGCTACCTAAAGTTTGCATTTAAGAGAACTATGTGGTGGAAAAGGGGATTTGGAAGGACCAGAATGAACTAGGAGGTATTTTCTGTGCCATTTTGGGAAGAGCCAGAGAACCTTTCTCTCCATATCAGTGTGGCAAAGCAGCCCACATGCACACCACAGACCCTTTATCCACAATTTCCTTTCTTCCTCTCGTCGCCGCCCCCACAAATTAGCTGGCCAACAGCTTGGGGTGAGGACCACCTCACCCAGGAGCTGCAGCAGCATGTGGTGCTGTGTCAGAACATATCCAGATCCACCCCCATAGGATGCATATCCCCTGAGCAGATCACCAAAATTATCATCTCCTTCCCCTGGAACATTGCCAGGGGGAGCGCTGGGTGCTGAAAGGGTTAACAGGGGCTATCTGCTGGCTCCTGGTGGAGGCTGGAGTATGTTTTCCAGTGACCAATTAATCAGACTGGCCACTTTCCCCCCTGCTTCGCCAGCTGGGCTGTGCTATGATCCCAATCACAAATAAAGACAGCAAGGAAGGGAAATGCAGGCTTGCAGTGGGGCAGATAACCCGGCCCCCATTCCCAGGCAGATTCCCCCAGTATCAGGCCCCAGAGAGGCAGATCACCCCCTCTCCCAGGGGGGGTTCAGAGTTCAGGCTCATTAGCGCAGGCTGAACGAGAGCTAATCAGGGAGGAAGGGCTGATGTCAGAGCCCCGCTCACCCTGACCTCTTCCCACCAGGGAGGAGAAGCCTTGGGCTCCCACACCAGCAGCGTGGCCATTAATTAGCTCATTGACGAGCCCCGGCTGCCCTGCCCTAGCACTGCCTTTCCTCTACCCTGACTCAGGCTGGGCTGCAGGTGTGGGGCTCTCAGCTGCCCCGAATCCCCCTCGAAATTCCCTCACCGACACACACAGCACCACAGGGAAATGTCACCTCCACAGGTTTCGTGACAGGTTGGCCCAAAGGAAAAAGCCAAATTTGGGGCAAAACGTGGTCTTTGTAGAAGCTGAAGGAGAGGGTAGAAGCGTAGATGTTCATCAAGGTCAGTGGCAAAAACCATGCTGACTTCCCCAAAGTTGACATTTTAGTCTGGGGAGAAACCAAACAGCAAAGTGGAGTTGCTGCATCTCATCCACTCAGAGCGAAGGTGTCGTCCAGCGAGCGGTGCTTGCTGCTAAAGAGGGAGCGAGCTCCCCCCACGCCCCCGGCAAAAATATTCATTGCTTTGAAAATCGTTATGGAAAGTTGGCGCAGTTGAGCAGCCCGATCCATAATAGCTTAATCCAAAAAGAGCTGCTAAAATGCACGATTTCAGCTCAGTCCAGCTGGGTCCTTGTGTTGCATTCGTCATGGTGGTGTTGGATGGCGGAGCAAGGGAGTGATATCGGAGGGGGGGTGGGGAAGATGGGACTCCCAGACATCTGCCACGCAAACCACGCAAAGTGCTGAATCCGTTGCACAGGGCAAGAATTCGAGAGCCTAGACCCTGCCGCAGTGGATTGCCCAGGTAAGCCGGGCTTCTGCAAATATCTTATTAACCCAGGAGAGCTTGCAAAGTCCTGGATCTACACCTGGTTCACCTGTGGCTGGGAGGAACCCCAACAAGATTGCCGCGCCAGACCAACC
>NW_009732506.1:0-14191 GCF_000703405.1 Apaloderma vittatum | reverse complement strand
TAAAAAATGTGCGGGGGAGGGGCTGCCGCTGGCTGGGTGCAGATGTCCAACTGCACCCGCACATTCCAGGCTGAATTCAATTTTCTGCTCCTCACCCAGGGCCCTGGAGAGCAGCAGCTGCCTCAGACTGCACCTAAGATGCATATAAATAGAGGCATAATACCTTATTATAAAGGAATGCATGCCTAAGCAGGAGATACTGTTACCTTCGGAGGAGGAAAGGGGAGGAGGCAGAATGCTGCACAGAGGAAGGAGAAGTAGGCTGAGAGAGATCTAAATTGGTTTACAGTAACTAGACACAGTCAAAATTTAAAAAAAATTGCATTAACCCCCTCCTCTTGCATTGCAGCAGAATAAAGGCTCCCCTCAGCTGCGGGAGGACCTGGGGTTTGCTGCCAGGATGTGGGGATGAGCCCTGTGTCCACAACTGTGTGGCACAACCACGCATCCCCTCTGCACAGGGATAGAGAGCAAAATCGGTGAGTTCTGGAAACTACCACCTCCAGGCTGCAAGACCAGAGGGCAGGTTTTAATTCGAATATTTGAAGCATTTAGTCCGTCCAACATGTTCCCAGGCATCCTGCTTCAGCAGCGTGCCCCACGGCACCCAGGAACGGCTGTGACATCCCTGCTGTGTAGGACATCCCGGCCGTGCCCTGTACGACATCCCCGCTCTGTATGACATCCCCGTGGTGGTCTCAGCATGGCGACCACCGAGCTGAGTGACTTGGCAGAGGCCGTGTGAGAAGTCAGTGGCAGAGCACAGCCCTGACCCTGGCTCATCCACCCCCCCCAACCCCAGTCTGTGAAATTTTGGGACCATCCTGCCCCTCGTTTGCAGCGGGCACCCACACACAGACCTCAGCGCTCTGCCTCCAGGCTTAGTAGAAATCCCACCGGACATAAATTCATAAATTCACTGGGCAACACCCAGCAAAGGAGAGCTGAGCCAGACCCCAACGCCAGCCGGCCGCGTGCCCTCTTCCAACACAGCAGTTCTGGAGGTTTTTTTCAGGACCCTGCAGGTTTTCTTGAGGACCTCGCATTTTCTTTTTGCAGGGTTTTCTGGAGGACGCTGTGGCTTTTTTCTCAGGGTTCGCGTGGGTCCCCGCTGGCCCCACGGGCTCTGCCCCCGGCACGCACGGCTGCTCGGGGAGCTTAGAGCAGAAACAAATCTGTGTCGGGCTGAGCTTGCCAGCGCTCGCGCTTTGATCTTCCCAGCCAGGGATGTGATGTAACACCTGCAGAATTATACAGTAACGAGGGAAGGGAAAGATTCTGGCAATTAAAAGGCACCGAAAGGGGAGGGTGGGAACCCATCGGGCAGCCCCGGCTCAGCGCAGCGTGTCTCGGGTTTAGGGAGCTGGTTTCAGGGGGATTTTTCAAAGCATGTTTGTTTTTCCAAGACCTTTTGCCTCGACTTTGCACTTGTGCTCTCACATTTGTCTGAGCACCGATACCCCCTGTTAGCCATCGCTGCTGCCCACGGAGGCAGGGGAGCCGGGGCAGCCCCTGCAGCTGGTGATGCCCCTTTCCAGGGTGCAGGGCAGTGGCTGTGCCCCCCTAAACATCCTGGTGGCCCCACATGGCCCTGAGGCATCGCTTCGCTCCTCTGGCCAACTTCTGAGGTTTCCTAGCAATGCGATGTGCTACCTCAGACCAAAGAAAACACATTTGTGGAGCGTCGACTTTAGAACAAGGACACAAACCGGTGCCAACAACCATGGAAACCCCAGAGAAAACAACCGAAATTCATGTTTATGTGTCTCCCAGTAGCTGCAGAAATTGGATTCCCACATGAAAAGGGACCTTCGGCAGCCACTGTACACACTGACAAACCCTCTGGCTGTGACCCTCTGTGGATGCGCTGTCTAATAAAGCCAGGGAGAGAGAGAAATGCAAAGCTCTGTGCTCTTCGGTTAACGTTCGGCAAAGTCCTTGGTAGGTGAAGCTGAAAAGCCTTTTACAAAGGCTGGACATTCGGCTTTTAGAGATATTCCTCAGCAAATTCAGGTACCAGCAGCCCTGGGTCACACAAGGGCTGACTCAATGGCATTACATACTGGTAAGGGAAGAGCAGGCCCTGGCCCCGTTTATTCTGCAGGATTTATGCTGGGATAAAGCAGAGGGATGGGGAAACACACCCGAAGCTTACACCAACAGTGCCAGAGAGGTCAAAGAAATCTGGATTGAACCCAGACAGAGCAGTAGGTCCTGATTCCCTTGTAGTAAAACCAGATTAAGCCAGGCCCTCGAGTCCAAGTGTGTCTCTGCGGATGGAGACTGTCATCAGCAGAGTCGTGCAAATTTACGCCACTGCGGACACGGCCCCCGGCGGATGGAAGCAAATATCCTGAGCCTTGGGTGGTGCGAGGAGGCTTTTCAGGGAGAGGAGTTGGTTTTCACATTAAGGATCCTTCCATTTCTGATGATTTGTGACAAGCATAATCCCATACTAATTAGATTTCAGTGCATGTGCTGAAAGCACTGTGCGCGCTTAGATCGGCCGAGCTTTATGGAGACTCTTGCTTGTTCTGCACAATTGTTTCAAAATTAATCCTTGGAAGCCAGAAAGCTCAGACCAGATAGAGCAGCCAGAAATACAACAACAACAACAAAATCACTTTTTCACGCAAAATTCTCCTGATCTAGTCGGGTACTGGGCAGGTTACAATTTCTGACATTACGCTACCACTCAAAAATGTCCCAAGCTGTCTACTTTCATTGCATCAATGATATCAGCTGTGTTGACCTGCTCTTAGAGAGTTTTAATTCTGTTTGCTCTTGGCTAAACTCCATTCCTAATCCTATTTTCACCCATATCTATCCAATTTAATACAGCTTCTGTAAGTCAAAATTAATTACTCTGTGTGCTCTCCCAGCCCCTGTGGTCTAAAGGAATAATAGAGCAATCCCACCTCATCGTTAACGACACCTCATGGCTGCTCTCATCCGGGGAAGCTGCGAGAGGGAGAGTTGAGTAAGAAAATGGTAACATTTTGCTCATTTTTGTACTGTTTCACCCCCACGGCTCTCTCCCCAGTAAGTTTCCACGTGCACATTTGCTCCTCCTTAGACAGTGATGGATACCCACAGAGGATCGCCGATCTCCCGGGGCGAGGAGGCAAGTCAGCACCTCCGGGTCACCTTCTCCCTTTTCCGTCACCTACTTAGAAATAGTTCATTTGCCTTTCATTTCCAAAATTAATTACTTCTTCTGTCCAACCTTTGCAAATGGGGCTCCCAAGGGGAGGAAGGACGGTTGTCTGGTCACACGTGTCTCGTGTTTCTGTAGTCAGGCCTCCTGGTTTGTGACTTACCCCACCTAGAAATTGGGTTTGTGCTTTGCAGGGATGCTGTAGATTTGAATAAATAGAAATTCCTAAAGTTACAGGGGTAAAACCATCCAGCCAATAAAAAAGTTTGAATTTTCTATGTTGGAGAAGAAAATAAACTCACAGTATAGTAAAGTAAGTTTGCTTTTATATAGGAATAAATCATTCATGCTGGCCCATGTTCTCTACCAAAGGGTCCGACCCAGTTATAGAAGAAGCTACTAATAATATAAAAATCAGCATCATATAAAAGATCCAAGAGAAGAGACATTTCTGGCACATTCAGGTTGACAAAATGTCACTGCAGTGCTCAGGTGCATTAGGCAGTATAGGGCATTTGGGGAAATAATTGCTTGTCTTCTTTCCTAATCGTTATTAATGCACTTGCAAAACCTTCATTCAAGGATTTTTGGCGCGCTCCAAAATGTGTTTTTTCAGGCCACCAAATAGCATTGCAGGTACTAGATATTCATTCAGTTTGAACGTTTTTGTGACAGCAGCACAGTATTTCTGCGGGCTTTATGAAGAGCACACAACTGGTTTGCTCTCAGGATAAATGCTGTGGTGATGATTTTGCTTTTTCCTCTCCACTCTTGTCACTCCAATGGCTTTGATGGAGATACTTATAATAAAGTTTTTACAAAAAATCAGAATTAAGAGCAAGGTATTAAAGAAGAAAGGTTGTCATACCAAGAAATTACTTTTCTATGCGGCATAAGGGCATTCTTCAGCTAACTATAAGGATAATTACTCATCTTGAGTAACTGCAGTGTCCCAGTTATCAAGGAAAACAGGTTTGCACGCTCAAAATCATCATTTTCTGATAACATTATGCTAATTCATGTAAGCAAATTGAAAACTAAAGCTTTTAAAAAATAATCTTGACTTTCTTCACTTTATTTCCATTGTGCCTGCCACACCGTATGCCTTTTAGCCTCGGCAAATTGTTCCTCTTTCAATTTTTTTGTAATTAGCACATCGGTAGGTGTTGGCCAGGAAGTTGGTTTAGGATTTGCTTACCACAAAGCGCTAAGACAGAAACACGCGGAAAAACAGCGTGAGGCGTTGTGCTTCTCCTAAGTGCCTGGCTCTTCGAGAAAATAATTTCTTGAATTAATTGCTATTTCTTTGCAGCGTTATCCCTTTAGCTTGAAGAGCACAGGTTCATGTGACAGAGCTGGCGTATTTTGCGTAGGACTGGCCAAAAAGTATGTTTCTTCCTAATGAAGAACGTCGAGATTTCGTAAGTCCTCTTAATCCCCATCAAGGGTTTTGGATACTATTCATTAAAAAAAAAAAAAGAAAAAAAAAGACAAAAAACAACAAACCAACGACCAAACCCCACAAATAAGAGAAAGACCCTGGTTGACCCACTCTGGCACGGGAGCCAGTAGCTCCCTTGGTGGCAAAGCATCTCCCAAGGGAAGTGAAGGCCAAAAATTCTTGTTCTATTTCATCGGCTAACAGAGTTGTGCCCCTAAACGATGATACGTAAGTGCTAAAACACCGCGAGCACAAAGGTGCTCTTTCATTCGTGGAAGCCACCATCTTAAAGTAATTAACTGGGGATTAGTCAGAAACGATGCCCAAACAAATGAGATACGGAAGGGCAAGAAATCGTATTCCTCTCTTGAACCTTGCGTTACGTGGAGCACTGCCAGTGCAAACAGCAGCGAGAACAGAGCGTTATGTCTTCAGAATAATGGAAAAAAAATAAGATTGGCAATTAGAGCTGGAGGGTTGTTTTCAAAACAAAGTGTCTCGGAGAGGAGGACAGCATTTCGCCCGTGACCAGCACTGTCATCTTCTGCTGCCCATCGTTCCGAGCGCTCGGCTTTTCGTCCTTCCCCGGGGAAGCTCCCACAGGTTTCATGAAACTCGCTGCATCTTCCCTGGCCATAAATCAGATTTTGTGCCAACTGTACATCAGCGGCACGGAGGGTCAGCACTCCTCCTCTTGAGAATTTTTCTTCTAACAATGTCGTCCTTCCCGGGAATGATGCGTAATTCAGGAAGCAAGCGCAGGAACCGCTGGGTTTGCTGGGAATGGAACCACACCGGTGGTGGCGTGGAAAAGCTTTATGGCTGTGAAGAACCTTGTACTGAGCATCCTTCCTGGGAAAGGAGCACAAGAACGGCTCAAGCTCCACATCCAAAGGTTGCTCACATCATGTTCTTTGAAGATCAAAGCCTGGATTTGACCCCGCAATGCCTGGCCCCATGGTCCTGCTTGTAAGCACAGCACAGAGTCAGCACTCCCAGTCCCCAGCACCGAGCCAGAGCACCTCAGAGTAACCATGAGTGGCCACAAAAATCCAAATCCCTCTTTAAATGAGCCTTGTGGCTCCTCCAAAACCTCCAGGGGGATGCTGTCAACCGCAGCGGCTGGTGTGGCCGTGCTGCTCCGTTGGGTGATGCCCTGATCACTGCTGAATTCTCTCCTTTGGTAGCAGCTTCCACCCTGGGCAGCTCCAAATCCTCTGGCCTCTGCCACTCCAGCAATGAACCCGCCTCAAAAAGCCCATCTGGAGGAGGAGAAGGCAAGCTGTACAACCCAAGACCCATAATTGAGCACGAGTGTGAAGTAACTTTACAACCGTACTTCACTAGAAAGCCAATAAAAGGGCAAAACACAATTGCTGGGTTTTAATTAAGAAGCTAAGATTTAAATGAGGTGCATCATCTGTTTGCATTAAATGTGTTTAATTTAATTTGTTATAGTACACTTATTAAATAAATCAGCTTTATTGAATTTGCTGTGCTGAAACAGAAGTGAATGGAAAGAAGCCGGGTCTGGAATTTTCTTTTTAAATCAGTCAAGGCTCTGTCTGCATGCAGCACACTCGGGAAAATTAATTCCAGTTAATTAAAGGTGTGAATTTAGAGCAGATCAGTTCAGCCACCCTAAAACTCCGAGCAGACCTCTTCATTCAGAATTCAAATGCCATTGATTCAGCTCGGCTTGATTCACTTGGCACGTGATGCAAGAGACTGAATTAAGGCTATTTTAAATCTGAATGAATGTCTGCACCAGCCCTTCTCAGGGTTTAATTTGTCCCCTTTCTTGTGCCCAGGCACCTCTGTGTGGGCCAGGGGTTTGCAGGAGCCACACAGGTTGGGTCGGCAGCCTCTGCCGTCCCAACCTTCAGCTTGCTTTGGAGTCATCAGCAGCCAGAAAAACAAGGTGCTGACGGCAATAAACTGCCCTGGCTGGCACTGCCTGTCTCTGCCCTGCTCTGTCCTCTCCCATCTTCGCTGCAGAAATACAAGATTTCACCTCATTGCTACAGGAGATCCAGTATGGAGCTATTAATACATACCAGCTGGGAAGAAATTTTCCTGCAAACTTCAGCCTCTGTCCAGACCACAAATCACTGGATGCAGGACTTCAGCTCTCCACTGGTACCTGGCCTCAAATTTTGGCTTCTTCATCCACGTCATGGATGGTCTTGCACCTCGGAGGGTTGGAGGTGACAGACCCTCAGCTTCGACCCCCCCGGGCGCAGGGCTCAGAGACGTGCATCCAGCACCGGCACGTCCGAATGCTCCCCCAGCATCTGACATTTTGAAAAAAAACCCGTTACGAGGCTCGGTCATTTTCCTGGCTCGCCTCCATCCCTGCGCACAGTCAAGTAATACCTACTTATTCCACGGGGCAGCCAGGAAAGTTTCAAAGCTGCTTTGCAAGCCCCTCTGAGCTCCCCAGCCAAAGCGGTGAAGCCGAAGCGTCGACCATCGGGGAGGAGCTGGCTCACCCCGCACATCGTCTCCTTTCCGGGGGGCGACACGCACCCGAGCCCTCCTGTCACCCCCCCATCCCTGCTGCCACCTGGCCAGGCAGCCCTTCGCCATCCCTTCAACTTTGTGCGCTCTTTTCCTGAGAGGAAAAACGAAATTCCTGCCTCGGAATTGGCGCCAGGGTGCCAGAACGGCAGTGACCTCTGCAACCACACAAGATTTAGTGGTTGCTTTATTTCAGCTGTAATGAGGCTTTGTAAACCGCTAAAAGCCAAATGTTTTCTTCTCCTTTAACTCTTGGTGGATGGGGCAAAATAAATAACAGAACAGACGGGCTGTCTGTGCACGAATTGAGAATTCACGTAAAATTACCCAGTGTCTGAAGTGGGTGAAATGGTGGCACTGAGAGCAGGTAGGTGCTGAGTGAGAAGTTATTTGGAGAAATCAACCCTGAGCTCCTTCCAGCGGGTGCAGCCGAGGCTGGTCGAGGCACTGGGAGCAGCATTGGGTACACTGGGAAAGCCCCGATCTTCATCCCTGCACCGAGACACGCAGGACAATTTCTTCCAAGCCCTACTCAGGCACATGAAAGGGGTCACCTGAGCTCAAGCAGCATCATGTTATGACTGTCCTGAGAAGCGTGCACACATCCTTCTGATTTTCTCTACAAACTGCATCTGCAGGAAGGCTTCCTCCCAGTAAAAACTGGTCCTGGCTGCAGTCTACCAACTAACAAGACCTGCCTTGAGCATCAATGACAGACATTGATGGATAAATACAGTTGAAATAGTTGTTAGGCAGCAAAGATTTTAAAGATTTTTATTTTAAAGATGAAATGCTCTTTCTTTAAATATACTCTTTATTCAAGAGCCTGCTTCAATGCAAAAAAAAAAAAAAAGGTGGTGATAATCTAAACACCACATGAAGGGAACTTCACCTTCTGCTGCAAACGAAGAACAATAATCTGGTTTTTTATGCTTTGGAACAGGTGTCCAAATGTTTGCCAGCGAGCTGCAAGGGCTGCCGGGGTGGTGAGGCGGGTTGTTTTGGGATTCAGCAGAAGGGCTGGGGAGTGGCAGTGTCCCCAGGCGATGCCACTACTGCGCCACTGCCACCAGTATCACCTGAGCCACACAGGAGTCAGCCCTGGCGACCCAATTAATTCCGAACAACTGGAAACATCTTTCTCCAGGTTTAATTTGCTGCATGACTGAATACAGCCCGTGTGATGATTTCCTATGGGAGAGGGGCAGGGCCCCAGGCAGGGTGGTGGCACGGCATCATGGAAATGAGGGCTCATTTCAAGGTCCCTTCTTCCAGCAGGCTCCGGGACGCTGGGAACCACGTGGCACCCAGTGACCAGGCTGCTCATCTCTGATGCCAGCACTTGGCACAAGGCACTCAGGGACCAGGGATGCACAGCCCGTGTCCAGCACGAGAAGGACATAACCTCTCCCTGCTGTTAGCCAGGACAGGCTGCTCGCTGTGTGCAACTATTAATTTATCAGGAAAGGGTTATCTTCTGCTACCCAGACAACTGCAAGGAACCGTGCCCAGTATTCCTCCCCACCAGGTGAACTCAGCTGCAGAACTTATCCTCTGCGGTCGAGCTCAGCGCTTTGGGGTGGAGATGCCAGGAGTCTGCAGAGGGTGAACCGAGAGTCAGGATTGCTGCTTTCAACCCCCAGCTCAGCCCCGAGTAAATAATAACAAAGGAGTAACGAGCTTTCATCAGGAGCCTGCTCCGCTCCTGCTCAGGGAAGATCAAGAATTTCCATTAAATTCACTTTGTGGGTATTTGGCCCAACCAAACTGTGGCTGGAAGCAGCTTTCAAAGTGTTGGGGGGACTCACCAGATTTCTCCAAGTGCACCATCTCTTTGTTCATTTTCTGGTGAACTGATCTAGCTTGATATTCTCGTTTTTGTTACAGCCATGACCTTTTCTATTCTACTTCACGTGTAGAAGTCTAACCATTTTGGCATCTGCCAAGTTATTTGCTATAACAATAATCTTGCATGAGTAAGTTCCACAAGTTTATAACCTATTGTACCACACCAGCTTCATTTAAATAGATAAAGTCAGATTCTCACCTGCACTAAGTTGGAACAAAGTCAATTTATGCCATCAAAAGAGCTGGCCCAACATTTTAATTTCATCAAACACCTCTTTGATCCTCTATTAGAGGAAAGGGAAAATAAAAGCACTTTTTAACTGAAGGGGGTTACTCCACATGTTTTACCTTCTTCTACCTCTTAATCTTTCAGAGTGGAACCGTGCTGTCCTTTTTAAGTGTTCCTGGTTAGGGAATCCCATCGTTGACTCTCTGGTCTGCACTGACACTCGGTAAGACCAGGAGATCACCTCTTTAGCTTGACCTCCAGGACAAAGCTCCTGCTGGGTTACCCACTGTGGGAGGAGAAGACACCTACACATTGCAAGCGTGTTTTAAGAAAGGCAGCAATTAGTTGCACACCTGCAGGGTGCCTTGCATCTCTCAGCGGTATAGGGTGCACGACAGCATTCTGCACTCCGTGGACGTGGTCTTATCTAATCTCACTGCTCTCAGGTTAAGGAAGGACCTTATCCTCTCATTTGCTCTCGCTACCAGGAAGAAACCTCTTCTCCACATCTATAGTGCTTCACACACACCACCAAACAAAGGCTTTACTGTGCTATACCCAGCCTCATTCTCCTTCTCACCTTCCTCTTGAGTCCCTCCCTTGACCTCCCAATGTTCCCTCAGATGAATCAGCTCTCGTCCCATCGAGCAGCACCTCTGCAGCCAAATGAATGTCCTGTCCATGTTCTTAACATAGTTTCTCTGTGATACGGCCTTCGATTTGGAGAAGAATCTGGGAAGGCTTCTGGAAAGGTATCCTTGTGCCTTCACTGTTGAGTGGACCAAAGAACGCCATATGAGAAGTCATTTCTCCAGTAAGACTTCTGGGTTTTGGTGGGGTTTTTTTGGTGTGAGATCAGTCTGAGCTCCTGAAAGGATCTGAAATCTCAAACTAGGTCAATTCCATCACTGGATTGCTGCCTTGGTGATATGTATCTCACCAAGGACAAAGCCACATTGCCTTGGCAGGTCTCTGAGCTATCACCTCAACCTGATCAATTTTTAACTGCATCAGCCAGGGCTGGATGTGAAACCCCAGGCAGCGAGGGATGCATAAGCTGCCTACTTGACAAAGCAGCCTTGAAGCTGCAGGAATCCCCACACTGAGCTTTGAGTGAGGAATTTAATCAGGTTGGGTCTCCCTCATCTTCAGGAGTGACTCAGGCCAACTGCTCGAGAGGAGAGTGCGAACAGGCAACCATGGGCCAACGTGCCCAGAAGGGAAGTTTTGTCCTTACCCCTGTTAGTTAGAGCTTTGCGGAGCGCTGAAGCGTGAGGCTTTATAACCTTCCCCAACTATTGCTTCTGGATTTTTCCTAAGGTTCACCAGCTCAGGGTGCTGGTGTTACACCACGGCTCCCGCTGCCTCCTGGAGCCCTCTCCTCCAGCACAGCTCTCACCACCTGCCATGGCACAAGGCATAAGCAAGCCCAGCAAGCAGTTTTGCAATGAGCTCTTGGAAACTCTGAAAGGTTAAAACATCTTCATAAACAGAAGAGCTATAAAAGTTGTCTTTGCAACCCTCCACCTCTCCTTGGGTACCTTTTAGTCATGTTCTTTATGGCAAGGAAGAAAAAGCAGAGCTCCTAGTTCAGACTCTACAGCAAGATCCACTCAACGTTAGGAAGAGGGCACTGGGTTCTCTTCTGCTTTCACAGAGCCTACAGGCGGCCACACAAGAATTTTTCTAGAGGCTTTGTTAATGAGGACAGGAGGTGGAGGTCAAGAAACACTGATTTTCAGCATCTTACACAAATGCCAAGTCACAGCCTTGCACTGCCGAAGTGAGGAGTCGAGGACCCACTTTGGGATGCTCTTATGTGCGTCATGTCCAGGCAGTCTTGGTGAGGTCAGCAGGACCACGGAGATGTGTGAGTACAACCTGGCTGAACAAGTTACAGCGTCAGGACCAAGAGCAGAATGAGCGAAGACAGACCCCCAGAGTGTGGGTAGGCGGTGATCTTCCACACCCTGCCCAACGGCTTGGCCGACGGAAGGGGAATCCTGCCCTTACACCCCCTTTATTGAATGAAGGGTGTGTAAAACCAAGCTCTGCCCGCTGACCCGATATTGATGCAGCATCATCAAGCCAGCTCCCACCACTCACCTTGGCTCCTTTCTGCCGAAGCTACACCTTCAGATGGAAAACAGGAGAAGCCAGGCTTAGTTAATTCATTTTAACTAACTTGGATATAAGTCTGATTTTCTTCTTTGTCTAGGCAAAACAAGAAGGGACTTGTTGATGGTGTGTGAGACCATTGCCAGGCACACACCTGGAGCAGCAGAGGCTGCGACAAGAGCACAAGGGCAATTACCGCGCAGACGGAGCTGTGACCCACAGGAAGACCCTACCAGCCAAGAGCTGGGAGTTACTCCTCACATGGGCAGGAAAACCCATTGCAACTGTACGTGAAGTAGAGCCTGCAACACTGGGAGAAGGTGTCTGCCGCTTGGCTGTGCAGCAGCAATCACGACAGAAGTCCCTGGCTTGTGAAGTTGTCAAACTGTAAAGTTAATGAGGTAGAAATGAGAGTTCGGCGCAGGCGTCTGAATGTTCGAATTACTCCCCAACGGGTTCGCCCTCCTCTTATTGCAGCCTGCGCAAATGAAGTGACTAAGGGTCTCCTTGGACTCCGGCCAACTCGCCACTGCTGCTGCTGCAAAAAAAAACCACCCAAACCCACACAGCCTTGTTTTGCAGATTAATAAATACGAAGTTGCTGGTGAAGGAAGGACATGTGGTTTCTAAGAACTAGACAAGCAGGAAAAGCAGACAGACATTACACGGCTCCTTGTCCCCATGAAGGAAAATAAAAGCCAAATAAGCCACGCACGCACAAACCCCCCTGCGCTGAGCGCGGGAAAAGCAGTGTTGGTGTGAGACAAAGGAGCCATGTTTCGGAGAGGCTGGGGGGAGACATGGGCTCAGGTGCTAGCTGGAAAAATTTGGAGATTTCTGTGCTTTGCCATGGAGAGGATGGGTGAATTTGGTTGGAGGACTGGTTTACCTGTGTGGAGGGACAAGTTAATGAATGCAAAGACGGCATTCCAGCAGGAGAAAACACCTGGGGGAGGAAAACCTTCCTTTTGGGTACTGGCAAGGTGGCGGCTCCATGGAGGACCTCTGGGTCAGCACGGCGTGCCTTCGCGGGAGCACGAGGTGGAAACAAGATCAACGGGCTTATGTGCTATAGAAAGGTGAGGGACGAATTGAGACATCTGCAAACAGCCTTGCTGGCTGAGTAACTTGTATATCCTTTGGGGAGCCCCACCAGCTGACCTGCAGCACTATGTTGAAGTGTAGGAAGAATATTAATCGTAGAGAGCAAGAGGAGAGCTAATCCCACTGAGACATTCGTGTCTAAGGCTTGTGACTGCGAGATTTTGCTTCTCAAAATCCTACCAAGTTTGCCTAGAGAAGTGCATCGTGGTCCTGTAAAGAAATATGCAAGACCTCCACGAGAAAAAAGGAAGGAAGAGTACACACTGCAAATTTTGAATAATTTTTCTCTAATTGCCAGAAACCTTAGAGAAACCCAGAGCTGGAGCCTGCGCTTCAGTGCATCTTGAACCCCAACATAACCAGAAAGTTAGAGGTGTGCTGGTGATGTCCATGGGCTTGGTAAAATACCCTCCTCTTGAAATTAATTATTTCAAATCAATCCCCATTACAAAGCAGGGGCTCAAGGAGCAACTTTTAGCTGAGAAACAAGCAAGTTCAAAGGGATTTGAAAGCGGGAACAAGAGCTAGAACAAGCCTTTCTCTGCTATTAAGACCACAGGAGAGATTTAGTTAGGTTTAAAGCAGGATTTGGACCCCAATGGAACCCCCAAGGAACTGATTCATTTGTCAACAGGAGCAACTTTTAGCTGAGAAACAAGCAAGTTCAAAGGGATTTGAAAGCGGGAACAAGAGCTAGAACAAGCCTTTCTCTGCTATTAAGACCACAGGAGAGATTTAGTTAGGTTTAAAGCAGGATTTGGACCCCAATGCTGTGTCTTCCCCACCCCAAGGAACTGATTCGTTTGTCAACTTCTAGAATGGACATCCCAGCAAACGCAGACCGTTAGGGACGTGGTCACCACGTGAACGAGGCCAAGCTCGCACTGCTAATAGCTGTACACGCTGCAGCATCAGCACCACCAAGTTTTTTATACTTAAGGCTCAAGTCCATGCCCAGTGCACCCTATTCTGGTAAAGAAGCAACTGTTCAGATTCCGTACGGTGTCGGTGTGCAAGCAAACACCTCACGGCAGCCCAGGGGTATGTCACTCTGCTGATGACACATACAGCAACGGGGAAATTGTGAAGATCAATTTTACACCTAATTTAGCACGAGTGAACATATCTCTGCACGTTTCCTAATAGAACACAGTCCCGCTGGGTATCCCTTACAGCTGTTCCATTTATTCTGTGACTTCCGAAACTGGCAACTGGCGACTTTAGGAAATTGCCAGGTGGTAATTTTGGATTTTGCCGACTCACATCTTCCAAGAGGCTCTGGAAAAAGTTCTAAGGAAGCTCTGAGACAGCTCCAGGAAAGCTCTGAAATGTCTCATGGGGAGTGGGGACATCTGAGATGACTCTAGAACGTGTCCAGAGAAGCTCTCAGATACCTCTAGGACAAGGTCCACCCTGGCTCTAGACCCTGAGATGGTTTCAGAAAGCTCTTATGAGCTCCAGGGAGGATTCTCAAGGATATCCAGGACTGCTTCGCGAAATTTTAAACTTGTGCTATGGGGATGGCTCTGTGAGGCTTCACAGAAGCTCTAGAGAGCTCTTGGTTGCCTCTAGAAAGGCTCTGAGATGCTCTGGGAGGGTTTGGTCTGCCTCCAAAGCAGCTCTGGAAAGGCTATAGAGAAGGTCTGGGCTAGCTCTTGCAAAAGTAATGGGGAGCATCATGCAGGGTCTAGAAATGCGGCAGGATCTGCAGGTCTCTAGAGATCTGCAGCTGCCACAGCACCACCCTGCAAAATGCACAGTCGCAACTCAACAA
>NW_009732505.1:13928-20826 GCF_000703405.1 Apaloderma vittatum | reverse complement strand
CCTAGGCCATTCTATGATTCTATGAATCCCAGTGGAAGAGAGGCTCACTCAAAGACAAACACCTTGATTACCAAGGATATCTGTCACAACTGGAGCCATATGAGCTATGTGTATACTTAGCAGCAAACCCATGTCCTGCTCAACTCTAAGGTCATTGCTCTTTATATTCTCACATCAAATACCTGGATAAAACTCATGATATTTCCTAAAAGCCCATGGGTTTTTTTGTTTTCTTCACATGAAAATCAAGGTGTAGGGTACATGACTAGTGTAGGTGCTCCCCTACTCCTCATCTCAGACCAAGATGTGGCCAAAGGCTACAGCCATAGCAGCAGCCTGGAAGTGTTTCTGGAGCCATCATCAAGATGCAGTAGATGATAAAGTAAATCTAGAGGTTTATTCCAAGTTTCTTCCATCAATAACAGCCTAGCTGGCAGCAGTCTGATTCGCCACATGTCAGCAATACCATTTTCCTTTGTATAATATGCATCTAATTCATGCCACTGAATGTAGAAACTACATACATGAAACTTCTGCATGTATGTTAGGACTTGAACTTTCAGGTAAAAATGTTAGACTCCTAACAATAAATGCCAGCTACCTTTTCCGTGAAGATTCCCACAGTCTGGATCAGTACTTGGAGCCCATTTGTGTATTTTTTTCTGAACAAACCCAGAAGGGGTAAACATTCAATTCTTGAAAGAAAAGTTGAATAGTGAGAGAAAATCCTTATTAAAATCAGAGCATATTTTTAATGGGTTGTAGAAAACCATTCTGTTCAAAACTGAAAACACTCCCACTGTTCTCAAAGAGTCAACCCATATTTTTTCACACTGTGTCAGATATCAGATGGGAGATAGATGACTTTACTATCTTCTCTGATGCACTCTTAAAGTCATAGCCAGAAAGAGCAACCTCTTGGTTTTACTTGCAAATACATCTTATTTTCTTTAGCATGCTAGTGACTGTTGTACAACATTCCTGTAAAACAAGACAACACACCTGGAAGGAAAAGGAAAAAAAAAAAGACGTGGGTGTCATTCTGATGCATGAATCTGTAAAAGTGCAAGCTGCTCTTGGACGGTTTTTTATGAGCAGTGATAATCCCCCTCACCGATCAGAAAGGGGCTCAGTCAGCTACAAATATCATAATTCCAGTGACTTAAGCAGAGGAATCAATACTCTGAGAATTCAGAGAAAGACATTTCAGATTTTATTTCAACAAGATAAAATGTAGGCCACAAACTTAGCAAGGACCAGAATGACACTGTAAGGTGTGAATAGGTAGGTCGGAATCTCAAGAAGCAGTTTGTGAGATTTCAGGTACATCATATTTGGACATCTGCTTTTCTGTCAAGGATAGGCTACAGTAAACTGAGGTGAACAAAATAAAAACAATGGAATAAATTAATAAACTCAAAATCCAGTAATTATTAGACTCAGAAAATAGTTTAACCTCTTGGGCATCTTGAATTTGGGGCAAATAACAGAAATTTCTTCACAGTTTGTTCTACTCAAGTATTCTGAAAGGATTTCAGTACTTCTATTCGTCTCTGCTAAAATATGCAAACTATTCATTTGTCGCAGAGTATTTTCCTCCTCGATTACTACATTTTCTTTACCTGAGAGTACTCAACACAGAGAAACATTCTCTACGTTAGTATTAACAAGCAGAAACATCCTCTGCTTTGGTATCAATGGCTTCATGTGAAGGCAACTACTGCCATGAGATAAACTATCACTTTCGTTCCAAGACCTACTCTACATCTAACACAGTTAAGGTACCAGAGAGTACATGGAACAAGACATAAGAAAGAAATTTCAGTAGGGCAAGCATTAACAATTAAAACATGTTCTGCATTTTAGAAGTTTCCGTGTTTTATTGTTACCCCTTTGACATGTTACAAGAATGTGGGCTTTTTCAACAAGTTATTAAGCACTACTGCGTTATTAGCACCTCCTAGAGAATTTATGACTTCACCTATGTGGTATTTGTCTCCATGGCAACAAAACTTTAGTGTAACAGTACTGTTAAATGTGATGTATTTTATTTCCTCAATGCCTTAGTGAAAGACATTAGCAAGAAAGAGTCATGCTGGAATGGTGACTTCATTGTAAATAATTTCATAACCAATTCCTTCGAATCTCTAGACTCAGTCTGCTTTCAATCACTTTTACAAGAAATACCACATTGCAAAAAGGCGATAATTAAGTGCATGGTATATGTATGAAACATAACAAAAGAGGATTAGAAAATACTAAATGCTTACAAAAGAGTACATTTTATGGTTGATATTTGTCTTCTAGGAAAAAAAATAAAAGAATGAAATTTCATAGCTACAGCCAAGACATTCCAAGTTAGGATTTCCACTTAAAACTTTTACAGCAACAGTGAAGTCAGTCGGCTCTGCTGTCTTCCACTTGTTGACTGTCTGTTTCTTTGCCTGTAGAACTGCCTCTCTGAAATTTTATCAGACCTTCTTCCACATGTATGTATTGGAAAAGCCACTTACTTTCTTTGTATTTAAACAGCACTGTGCACTGAAAGGTGCAGATATGGCTGAAAAATAATTAAAAGGGATGTAAAGACATCCAATGTTTCTAATAGCACTGTTAAAAGCTTTGGAAAACTATGGAGTTGCAGCAGTATTTGCGTTGTACACAGAATTAAGCTGCCACAAAACTACTACGTGCTATCCTGGTTATTTAAAAATGTCAAAGTCTGAGCTGTCAGGAACCTGCAGAATGCCAGGTGCAACTCCAGCTTTCAGGCTTTGCTGTTCACAGTTCACTCCTCTCTCTGACTGCCTGTCACAGAAATGTATTACATGAGGAAATGCAACTTCAGACTATTGAACTCTCAAAATCTGGTCCATTTCCTATTCACATGTCTTCCAGGAGTTACTAGGGTATCTAACCAGTTTCTGACTTGCACAAAACTGCTTACAGGAGTTCCAACAAGGCCCATCTATGCTTTATTGGCAAGTAATGGAATGTGACTCATCAGAAGAGTTCATCTTCTCAGAAGATATTTTCCATGATCTATTATTAATAATGAAGATATTCTGTGTTAATAAGGATGGAATGGAGAAAGGGGCAGGGAGTTGGAGGTGGAAAGGAGTAAGAACAACATTGAAGGCAACCTTTCCTGCTGTTAAGCAGCAAATCTGTACTCCAGAAAGCATCAAGCTAAAAAAAAATATATCATGGAGATCATGTGGCATATGGCAGAGGTCTGTAAAATCTACTCAGTGACTCCAGTTTTTCATGTGAATCTAGAGGATGTCAAATGAAACCCGTGTAAGTTAGTCTCCAAATTAGAGAAAAAAATTATTAAAACAAAACACACAGTTAGGCTGTGAAATGTCTTACTGCAGTATGTTAATGATGGCAACAGATAACAGAGGTTCAAAAGGAGTACCACTAAAATAGTAGGAGAAAAATGTTTTAAGGGCTGTGGAACACGGGTAAAATACCTTCACCTCAGAGGTCCACGAAATCTAAGAATCTCAGCTGTTCTGGGACATACCACCCCTTCTGTTCTTCCCTTGGCACCTGCTACTTACCACTGCTAGACAGAAGATATTAGGATTAAGCTATATAACCCATTTTCATTCTTACAAAACTGTTTAAAATCACATCACTTTGACCAGGTTGGAAATTCTTCGATATTCATGAAGAAAATGTGTCAGCATCCTAGGATCGTGACTAATAATACTCGGTGCCTAATTGCTGTGAATAGCTTGCTTGTTTTCCTGCCAGAAACTTGTCAAGGTGAATTATTATGCATGTGGAATACAATCTGCAGTGAGATTTTGAAATCAATCTAGTTTAAATGAACACAACCAAATCAATTGCAGAGGAAGGGTATGTATGAAGACTACTTTTATCAGCAAATAGCGTATTTTATACTATGTCCTAAGAATAAAATCCAACATTGCAAGATCTTTAATTTCCAGTCAACCCAGCCAAGTAATTTTCTTATCTATAACATTGCATTTACTAGCTAAGATTGATTTTTCAGGTTATTTGACTTGATAAATACATTTAAAAATATATATAAAATATGTTTCAGTGTCTATGACGTCAGTCTCCATTGTTCAAAACAGACTTTGATAAGATCCAGCATGTTGCTATGGAAATGAAAACTTTCATTTGAAAAACATTTCAAGTTAGTTTATTTGTGGATGTATTTTTTGCTCCACCTTTCTGTTTCTTTATGCTGTACTTGTGGAAATAGATCCATAAAGAGAAGAATCCGACTGAGGCATCAGTCAGGCAAGATTGTGTGGTTCTATTTTTCTCCTTCAAATCCTTACTAGTTTAATTTTTTTAGAAGTATTTTACATGTCTGCCATGCATCCATCTGGACTGAAAAAAATCACAGCTGCCAAAAGGCATAGATTCTTATAGTCAGCTTCACATATTGCAGTTCATTTGACCACAAGGACATAACACAAATATTTGCATCTTACTGTTGAGTGTGTGACACTGAAATCCACAATTCCAAATCACATGTCCATTTCAACTGTACTGTCTTCAATGTAACTATGTAAAACCTGTCATTTAATAAATTAAACTGAAACCTTGAAAGTGTTGGATAGTAACACAGGAATATCTTGCTTGAATGGGTCAGGCTTTGAAAAAAAGATAACCCAGCCATATGGCAGATTTCAAAGTCAAAGACAATAAGTCTTATCTCAGAAGAGATTTTTTTTAGCATGTGATATATGTTGAGTTGTATGTAGAAAGCTATTTTTTTCCCAGATCTATTTGTCTAAATGAAGATTTTGGAGAAAGAGTCATTCCCAACAGAGGACTGTGTGTGATGCATGAGTATGTCTGAGAGCTTATGTAAACTCTGTACAAAGGCATGATTGTTTCAGCAGGCCAAGAGCATCCACTGCAAACAGGCAGAGGAATGAGTAGGATGTTTTTAATGTTTCTTTGCCTGAGGGACTGGCAGCATATTTCACCATTGCTCCTTCGGTGGCACTAAAGGGAAATCACAGTCACAGAGTGCAAAAGGCATCTTCAGGGGGTATCGTGTCTATGTCCCATTAAAGGGAGATGGATGTCACCAACTTATTGATGATGATAATAAAAAGTAGACTTTCTTTTTGATTTATCACACTAGGGAAAAAAAAAAACAAACCAAAGAAAAAAGATCTTCCCAAAATCCTTCTCATTTTCTGGATGGCAACTGCAGTAGCCAGTTAAATGCAATAGTAGTCACTGGCCATAATGCAAAATTAATAATCTGGCAGTATGGTACCACGTCTACACCACAAAGCAGTAACACGCTAAGGCAAGCAGGTGCTTGTTACCTCTGGTTGTGACCCAGAGCTAGTTTATTCACTGCTGTGTGTTACGTTGTCTGACTTGGTTGCCTAGGTGGTAGGTAGTAGTTCCAAAGCGCACCCTATTCTAGCAATCAGTGAGCTTGTGCATACGTGTTTGCACTACCTGGGTGGATGAAAGGCTAGAAATACATGTTAAAATGTTGAAGAACAAGGAAGATTTTTGTGAGGAAGTCAAACTAAGTTGCACATTTTTTCCTAGTCATTGTCTTATTTCCAAAACCTCATTAGTTTTCCAAAACCTCCAAAACCACCATCAGAGTGGTTTAGTGATAATGCTTGTTAAGAAGAATTGGTATTCAAAAGACAATAGTACTGGAAACAGATAATAATCTTACAGCTTTCTTCAAGTTTTTCTAAAATGTCATTCCCTGATAAAATTAAAATAAAGTTGTTTGGAAACAGTTGGTTTGTGTTACATCACCGGTAAGCCTCTTTGCATAGAATGAGCTAGCCCAATAGTTAAGAAACAGGTATTTTTTAGAGACACCCATTAATGTCCAGGGAGAAGACTTTGGTTAATTCACACCGTGTTCTTTGTTAATTTCCTGGGCTCAGCAGATGAAATACTGAAGTATATGGGGAATACGGTGTCTTGAATCAGATTCTGACCTCCAGTAATGGTGGTGATGGTGATAGGTCTTTCTAGATAGCTTAAAAACTGCTCCTAACAGAAGCAAGTAATATTGCAAGTTTTAAATGGTAACAGTAGTGAAACTCTTGAACAATTTTTAGTAGAAGTACACGGAAGAATAAGAAAGAATAAGATTAAGAAAGACAAACCCAAAACAACTGTCAGCTGTTGTTTGAGCTGGTCTGATTATTTCGATCAGAACTTGGAGTTGTATTCTTGGAAAACCAGTCAAATGGATTTTGCAGTAAATGTGGATATGAGTCCCAAAAGCAGCCACATCCAGATTTATGTGACTGATGGATACCTCAGAGCTTTATGCTTTATAGTGCAGGATTGTGCTTTGTTGCAAACCTGGGAAACAAGTATAACTTCAGCAGAGGTGTTAGGCTTCCTTCTGTGAGAATCATGTTGTTCCGGTGATATCCAAAAAAGTCTGAAAATCCCCAGGATCTTGCTTAGGGCCTCTTGGACCCACAGGCTCTGGATCATGCACATACTTGGGGCTGTGAAATGTATGTTCTAATCTGCCTGCTCCAAAATATGTGTGTAATTCTTTGTCCTGAAGCAGTGCTGACTACTGAGATTTTTGTCCATTTGGGACTGTAATAATTTTTAAAAAAATGAACAATTCCTAAATGCTAAATTTTGGGAAGTTCTAATTATAATTTAACAAAACAGTGTCTGCTCCACTGAATCTTAAAGCCAAAATCACATGTGAGTTGTGAGGTTTGGCTAGAACAAACATTGCCAAAGAGAATCTATGCTGTGCTCTTCTCTTAAATAGAACAAAAATCTATCAATGCCAGAGTGAAAAAATAAGGCAAAATATTCTTCTGTTAAAATATATTTTTAGTAGAAATCAGAATATTTAATTTAAATACATTAAACCACTTTTTCAATCAGC